>NW_024871472.1:0-40000 GCF_019054845.1 Dipodomys spectabilis
GCCACCCTGCCCGTCACAGCCCGTCTTCATGAGAAGGTTCTAGAAATCCCAGGGAGCACCAGCCCCCTGGGCTATCACAACCCCTGGAGGGGTGACGTCTCACTGGGGAGCAACAGAGGCAAAGATCTGTACCAGGAGACCACCCGTGTACCCCCTCCTCCCCAGCCCTGCCAGGAAGTAGCCGCCATCCACCCCCCCCCCCACAAGACACAGAGTGGTCAAGGCGCTCCACTAAGGTCACTCAGGCTCCGAGTGGTGGAGTCGAGATTGAGGCCGGCAGGACTTAGCTAGTCTGGTAAGGAGGCCTAGACCTGGTTTCTGGAAAATTCCCACAACACGGCCAACCCGTGCTGTCGTCCAAGCCTGGAAGTTCCCCCCACCTCCCCAGCTCCTCACCTGAAAGGGGTCTCCTTGATGTCTGTGAAGAAGTAGTCGTTGGTCAGGAAGAGGATGCGCTTCTGGAGGACAGGGCAGGAAGGACAGGGTGCTGACCGGGGGCGGGGGAGGCTGCCGGGGCCGGCCTGGCTCTCCCCTGACCACAGCCATGCGCCGTCCGACCCCCGAGGGGGGACCTGCCTGGGCGCGGGGGGCGCAGGTCCACACCCGCCCCGTGGGGGGTTGCTGCCGGCGCTACCAGCTCCCCACCGCGGGAGGGGATATCCCAACAATGGCGGCATCGCCAACATCCCGTCCACCCCCCCTCCCCCCACGTCCATCCACCCCCTCCCCCATGTCCGTCCATCCCCCCTCCCCCATGCCCGTCCATCCCCCTCCCCCAGTCCATCCACCCCCTCCCCCACATCTGTCCATCCCCCTCCCCCAGTCCATCCACCCCCTCCCCCACGCCCATCCATTCCCCTCCCCCCATGGTCCATCTACCCCCCTCCCCCAACGCCCGGTCCACCCCCCTCCCCCCCATGTCCATCCACCCCCTCCCCCCAACGCCCGTCCACCCCCCCTCCCCCCATGTCCGTCCATCCCCCTCCCCCATGTCCGTCCACCCCTCCCCGATGTCCGTCCACCCCCTTCCCCCATGTCCGTCCATCCCCCTCCCCCACGCCTGTCCATCCCCCTCCCCCCACATCTGTCCATCCCTCCCCCACATCCGTCCATCCCCCTCCCATGTCCGTCCATCCCCCTCCCCCCACGCCCGTCCATCCCCCTCCCCCCAACATCTGTCCACCCCCTCCCCCCACATCGGTCCATCCCCCTCCCCCCACTCCCATCCATCCCCCTCCCCCCACATTTTGTCCACCCCTCCCCCACATCCGTCCATCCCCCTCCCCCATGTCCGTCCACCCCCTTCCCCCACATCCGTCCATCCCCCTCCCCCCATGTCCGTCCATCCCCCTCTCCCCACATCTGTCCATCCCCCTCCCCCCATGTCTGTCCATCCCCCCTCCCCATGTCCGTCCATCCCCTCCCCCACATCCGTCCATCCCCTCCCCCACATCCGTCCATCCCCCTCCCCCCATGTCTGTCCATCCCCCTCCCCCATGTCCGTCCATCCCCTCCCCCATGTCCATCTATCCCCCTCCCCCGCCCGACATCCCCCTCCCTCCAAGGCTGTGTGCCCTGGGCGGCGCTGCCCCTCCCTGGGTGGCGGGCAGTCCCTCCCGCCAGGCCAGCTCCGGCCCTCGGGTTGCAGCCAGCATCGGGTCCCAAGCTGTCCTCAGCCGGGGGCGGCCAGCCCTCCCAGGCCTTCCCTTTGACCCCAGCCCGGCTCCACTGCCCGCGCCTCACCCCTCTGTCCCAGCGGGACCTTCACGCTCATGTTCAGAGAGCCCGTCTCCCGGTTGATCATGGCGGTCCGCAGCTGGGAGAGCAGAGAGTGGCTGTTAGGTCCTTGGCCGGGCCTGGAGGGGGCCGGGACAGCTGTACGTACCAGCTCACCAGGGACCCCTGGATAGATCACTGAACCCCCCCCCACACACACACGGTTTGTTGGGTGAACCGGAGTGGCCGGTTTCCCACTCACGGCTTCGGCCTGGTCTTCCCACTCCACCTCGGAGAGGTCCACGCTGTTGTAGTTGGGCTTGGGCTTCAGCTTCTTCCCCTCCCTGTACTGGGGGGGGTCGGGGGAGGGGGAGGCCGGGTGGGCACACAGCCCAGAGCCCACTCCTGCCCCCCCCCAGCCTTCCCAGCGAGACTCCTGGACCCCAGGCGATCTCAGCAGCGTCCTAACCTGCCCCCAGCGGGGGCGCCCCGGCCCCTCAGAGCAGAGCCACAGTTCCAGGCTGCCATGGAGGCCGGGGACTCCGCACGGCTGCTGACCTAAGCTGATTCTGGGAGCTTTGCAGCCCATCCGTCCTTCCCTGTCTTCGCGTCCATACCCCAAGGCAAATCGGCTGTGTACCTACCAGGGGCCGGAGGTCCGGGTGCGAGAGGATGTACCCGTTGTTAGTGTTCAGGAAGGCGTAGCCGTGCACCCCAAGCTGCAAGGCCGGAGTGGGGTGTCAGGTGTTTGTGATGGTGACCAGAGGTGTGTGTGTGTGTGTGCGTGTGTGTGTGGGTGTGTGCGTGTGTGTGCGTGTGTGTGTGGGTGTGTGCGTGTGTGTGTGTGCGTGTGTGTGTGTGCGTGCGTGTGTGTGCGTGCGTGTGTGTGTGCGTGTGTGTGTGTGCGTGTGCGTGCGTGTGTGTGTGCGTGTGTGTGTGCGTGCGTGTGCGTGTGTGCGTGTGCGTGCGCGTGTGTGTGTGTGTGTGTGTGTGTGTGTGTGTGTGTGTGTGTGGTGTTCTGGGGCTTGGACTCAGGGCCTCGGCCCTGTCCCTGAGCTTATTTTTTCTCTCATGGCTAGTGCTCTACCACTCAGAGCCACAGCTATACTTCCAGCTATTTTGGTGGTTTATTGGAGATCAGAGTCTCATGGACTTTCCTGCCCCGGCTGGCTTTGAACCGAGATCCTCAGATCTCAGCCTCCTGAGTAGCTGGGATGACAGGCGTGAGCCATCGGTGCCTGGCAGTGATGTCTTTGAAAGAGTGGTCTATCTCAGCCAAGGCCATGGCTCTGCCCCTGGGCTCCGAGTCTCCAGATGCCCAGGGCCTTGCCCATGACGGCTCCACCCTCCTAGGCACATTCTGGGCCCCTCCGTGATGTCACCATGACACAGCAGGGCAGGGACAGGCAGGCTGAGAAACAGAGGCACCGGGTGGAGAAAGGACTTGCGAAGGCCACGGACCTGTTATGGTTGGGGTTGGCAGAGGGCCGGGAAGACGAGCTACAATCGACCGTGATGTCACCCCACCCGCCTGGGACCAGGTTGGGGGACTGTCCCAGCTCGGGCCAGGTGGCCACCGCCCGCCGAGGCGGGAGCTGGAAGGTCCCCAGAGGCCCAACTGTTGGGGCCACCGGCTCCAGGCCCTGCTGGCGGAGCACTGAGGATGGGAGGCCGAGTGGGAGGGGGTTAGGCCACTGGGGCTCTGCTCTGGAAGGGGAAGCGAGACTCCGGCCCTTCCGGCTTGACCTGGGGTAATGGCCGTGCCCCAGGGCCACGACACCAGAGATCCGAACCCTGAGCCCAATCCACCCGTCGCTCCTCTGAAGTCGGGCTCCGCGCCGTGACTGCCGCGGCCCCTGAGCCCCCGCCCGGGCTCACCTTGTAGCGGGGTGCCAGCTTCATGAGCTCCCGCAGGGTCACATCGCAGCCCACCACACCCAGCAGGATGCCGTGGGCCCGCTGCAAAGAAGATCCCGCGCCGGGGTACTGAGCGCCAAGCACCCGGGAGGCCTCCCCAAAGCCCGCCCACACGCGCCTCGCCAGAACCTTCCCCTCTAGGTCCCCTCGGGGCTGAGATCCTTGGAGGAAAACTCTGGAAGCTGCCAGAGGAATTCCCGGGAGCCCGCTCAGCAGCTGGGAGATTAATGGCGGGCGTTAATATTTAAGTGCTGGTATTTAAGTGCAACACAAAGCGGAATGAAATATTCATCTTTGCAGCAGAGCCCAGGCACCCTGTCGCATGAGGGCTCCAGGTGGAGGCCGGAACGTTCTAGAAATTCCCTCCAAGAAGCCCTGGCTAACACGTTAGAGTCTGCCCGGCTTGGTAGGCTAAGGGCACCTTTGCTGGGGGGCTGGAGGGGACCCCTTTGGTCAGGTGTCCCCCAGACAGTGGTCCCAAGGGGGAGACAGGGCAGGGTGAGCTGAATCGCTGGAGGAGATTCGGGCCAGTCCAGCCCCTCCCCCACAATGCATCACTGCAAACCGCTGTCCACTGAGGGACCTCACACCCCACCTCACACCCCGCTGCCCACTGAGGGATCTCACACCTCACACCTCACACCCCGCTGCCCACTGAGGGACCTCACACCCCACCTCACACCCCGCTGCCCACTGAGGGACCTCACACCCCACCTCACACCCCGCTGCCCACTGAGGGATCTCACACCTCACACCCCGCTGCCCACTGAGGGACCTCACACCCCACCTCACACCCCCACCTCACACCCTGCTGCCCACTGAGGGACCTCACACCCCACCTCACACCCCCACCTCACACCCTGCTGCCCACTGAGGGACCTCACACCCCCACCTCACACCCTGCTGCCCACTGAGGGACACCACACCCCTCCCAGCATTGGCCTGGGACCCCTGGCGTCTGCTGTGGAAGGGCTGTGGACCCCTGGCGTCTGTCTGCTATGGACAGGGCTGTGGACCCCTGGCGTCTGTCTGCTGTGGACAAGGCTGTGGACCCCTGGTGTCTGCTGTGGAAGGGCTGTGGACCCCTGGCGTCTGCTGTGGACAGGGCTGTGGACCCCTGGTGTCTGCTGTGGAAGGGCTGTGGACCCCTGGTGTCTGTCTGCTGTGGAAGGGCTGTGGACCCCTGGCGTCTGTCTGCTGTGGAAGGGCTGTGGACCCCTGGCGTCTGTCTGCTGTGGAAGGGCTGTGGACCCCTGGCGTCTGTCTGCTGTGGAAGGGCTGTGGACCCCTGGCGTCTGCTGTGGACAGGGCTGTGGACCCCTGGTGTCTGCTGTGGACAGGGCTGTGGACCCCTGGCGTCTGCTGTGGACAGGGCTGTGGACCCCTGGAGTCAGGATAGATCCGGACGTCACTCACGGTCTCGTTCTTTTTGCTGAAGACTGGCATGGCCACCGTGGTCAGGAGGGTCAGGCTCTGTGCCTTCGAGGTGAAGAGCTGCCAGGGAGGAGGGCGGAAGTGGCGGTCAGGGGAAGGGGTGAGGGGAGGGGTCAGGGGAGGGAGGTCAGGGGATCGGGGTTTCAGATGATGGGGGTGCGGGTGATGGGGGTCAGGGGATATGGGTCAGGGGATGGGGGGGTCAGGGGATGGGGGTTTGGGTGATGGGGGGTCAGAGGATGGGGGGTCATGGGATGTGGGTCAGGGGATGGGGGGTCAGGGGATGAGGGGTCAGTGGACTGGGTGTCAGGGGATGGGGAGGTCAAGGGATGGGGGGGTATGTGGATGGGGGATCGGGCATGGGGGTTTCAGAGGACTGAGGGTGAAGGGATAGGGGGTCAGGGGATGGGGGGGTCAGGGGATGGGGGGCCAGGGGATGGGGGGAGGGGATGGGTGTCAGGGGATGGGGAGGTCAAGGGATGGGGGGTGGGTGGATGGGGGATCGGGCATTGGGGTTTCAGGGGACTGGGGGTGAGGGGATGGGGGTGAGGGGATGGGGGGTGAGGGGATGGGGATCAGGGGATGGGGGTCAGGGGATGGGGGGTCAGAGGACTTGTAGGGTAGGTGGCCTGGGGGCTGTGGCTTTGCTGCCTCACACCACAGTATGGAGTTCAGCTCTGAACATCACCCCCAGGTCCTGCTCTCGGCCTCCAGGCCCCGCCCATCCCTCTAGGCTCCTCCCCCAGGTCCCGCCCCAGCCCCCACCCCACTCCCAGGCCCCACCCAGGCCTCCAGGCCCTACCCCAGGCCCCGCCCACCCCAGGCCCCGCCCCAGGCCCCACCCAGGCCTCCAGGCCCCGCCCCAGCCCTGCCCCAGACCTCCAGGCCCCACCCTAGGCCTCCAGGCCCCGCCCCAGGCCCCGCCCCACCCCAGGCCCCCAGGCCCACCTTGCTGTCCATGTAGGCTTCTGTCCAGATGACATCGTGGTCGTGGTTGATGACCATGGGGCGGCTGAGCACGTGCAGGTACTCCATGACACTCTCCTGGGCGTCGGCCAGTGTGGAGATCTGGGTGTAGTAGCCTGGGGGGGGCGGGCATGGTTGTGGACAGAGGGGAGCAGGGCAGGCCCCCGCAGGGCCATGTCCCCCCCCAGCTGCCCATCGCTCTCAGCCGCCTCCCAGGGTCATGCGTGGCCCTGGGCCAGGGTTCCCCCATGCCTGAACTTGGGGGTCCCGAGGGATGGGGGAAGGGGGGTCCCAGGAGCCTCGTCTCCTCCTGGAGCCTCCTCTAGGGCCTGTCCTCAGCATCCGGCCAAAGATGGCCACTCGCACCCCCATTTCCTCAGCCTCCTCCGTGCCTTCTTAGGGGGCCAGATGGTGAGAAGGACAAAGGCCTCTCAGGCTGCCTCGCTGGGCTCCCTGCTCCTCACGCTCCTGACTCAGACCCCGGCGCACGCCCGCCCCTCCGGGAAGGCCCCCTCGCTGGTCCTGCCCGCTGTCCACTTCCAGAGCCTCGGACAGTGCCAGGGGCACGGTCGATGCTCTGTGAAATCGCGTGGACTCAGCAGAGCCTGTGTGGGCACCGGAAACCCGGGCGAGGGGTCTGGCCAAGAGAGAAAGGAGAACCGTGCAGAAAACACCATTCCTGCCCGGTGCGGTGGTGCCTGGTGCCATGGTGCATGCCTGTACCGGCGCTCGGGAGGCAGAGGCAGGAGGATCACAGTGGGGGGAGGGGGGAGAAGGGAGGAGGGAAGGGGGGAGGGAAGGGATGACCCTTTGCTTTTGTCTTTGACCAGCATCAATAGGAATGAAGGAGGATGTCACAGAGCTGACACTGGAAATGTGAATCTCCTCCTCCTCCTCCTCCTCCTCCCTTCCTCCTCTTCCCTCGGTTTGAGCTCAGAGTGGTTCACTGGAGACAAGAGTCTCGTGTGGGCTGTTTTCAAACTGCAGGTGTCAGGGCTGAGCCTCCTGAGCAGCCCCTGGTGAGCAGCTAGGGACCCACGGGCAGGAAGGTCGCAGCACCTCAGGGGATGCCTTCTCCATTGGCCAGAGAGGTGTCGTTCTCAGCCTGGCCCCTGCTCCCTGGGCAGAGGCCTCCCGGGCCCGTGGGCGGGGTCGGCGTCCGCGGGGCTGGGCACGGGCTGGGGCCCTTCGCCCGGTGCAGGCTCACCCCTGCTCCCTGGGCAGAGGCCTCGCAGGCCCCGTGGGGCTGGGCACGGGCGTCTGTGGGGCTGGGCATGGGCTGCGGCCCTTCGCTCGGTCCAGGCTCACCTTTGTTGTTGCAGGCGATCCTCTTCATACGATCCGCAAAGGTCACCTCTCTCCCAATGAGGTACGTGAAAACCCGGACCTGCCCACAAGACAGCACAGTAGGGCTGGGGCCGTGGCTGGGGCCGTGGCTGGAGCTCTGGCTGGGGGCCGTAGCTGGGGCCGTGGTTGGGGGCTGTGGCTGGGGCCCTGGCTGGGGGCCCTGGCTGGGACCATGGCTGGGACCATGGCTGGGGGCCCTGGCTGGGGCCGTGGCTGGGGGTCCTGGCTGGGGCTGTGTCTGGGGGCTGTGTCTGGGGCTGTGGCTGTGTCTGGGGGCTGTGGCTGTGGCTGGGGCCGTGGCCGTGGCTGGGGGCCATGGCTGGGGGCCGTGGCTGGGGGCTGTAGCTGGGGGTCCTGGCTGGGACCGTGGCTGGGGCCCCTGTCCGGGTGTTCAGCCTGGCTCGGGCCCGGGCTCTCCGTCACATCCTGCTTCTGGTCCAGGAGGAGCCCAGGGCCTGGGCAGCAGTCAAGCCTGCCGCACAGCTCTCCGGGGCTGGGGCTCTGCCTGGGTTCCAGGCCATGGGCCCTGGCTTCCTGCCGGCCTCCATCCCACAGCCCCCCCCCCCCCCCGATGGGGGACACCCCCTGCAGGATGCAGGTGCGGGTCTAGAGGGAAGATCTGAGGGTGCGTGGGGCGTCCCTCGGCTGTTCGCCCAGGGCCGGGCGGGGCCCCCTCTCCTGGGGTCACCCAGCCTCCAGCGGGGTCACCTTGCGGTCGGGTGCATTGTACTTCTCCAGCACCGGCTCGTAGTCCTCCACGGCGCCGTCGGTGATGAGCATGACGGCCTGGTTACAGAGGCTGCCCCGCCCGGCCTCCCGGGACTGTGTGGGCAGAGGGGGCGCTGGGCAGGGCACGCAGCGGCCGGCAGGGCACGGGCAGGCAGGGCACGGCCTCCTCCCCCTCCCGCCCCCACCGCTCCCCCGGGACATGGCCAGCTGCTGCACCTGCTTCAGGATCTGGAAGGCTTCGGTCAGGGCCTGGCTCACGACTCCCACACCCTTGACCATCAGCTCATCCACCAGCTGCTTGAAGTGCTGTGGGAGCATCGCTAGCATTGGCCAGGACTCGGAGAGGGACGTGCGGGTGGGAACGCCTCTCTGGGGACACAGGGGTGACGTCCCCGGGGCTGGGCCTACGGTGGACGCGTCTCAAATGCCCTGGGTAAGCTCGGCTCGGGACAAGCCACACGCACAGTACTCTGGGACAGGCTCAGTCAGCCCGGCTCCTCGCACCCAGCTCTGAGTGGGGAGACCGGAGGAGCCCGAGGCCGAAGTCGGGCTCAGGGGACCCCAGCCGGCTAGTCACAGAGGACACAGGCAATCTCTTTTACAAAGTGTCATGGCCGTGTGTCGGTGGCTCCCAGTTACACAGGAGGCTGAGATCTGAGGATCACAGTTCAAAGCCAGCCTGGGCAGGGAAGTCTGAGACTCCTATCTCCAACCAGCAAAAAGCTAGTTGTGGAGCTGTGGCTCAAATGGTAGAGCACCACCCTCAAGTTAAAAAAAAAAAAACAATCTGAGGCACAGCGCCCAGGCCTTGAGTTCAAGTCCCAGGAGGGGCACACACACTAAATGCCATGCTGTCTTCTTTAGCCTTTTATCAGAGAAAGGGCCCCAGCCTGTGGGATGAAGGCCAGGGGGCGAGGAGGCCGTGGGGGAGTCCGGAGGGGGGCGAGGAGGCCGTGGGGGAGGCCGGGGGGGCGAGGAGGCCTGTCGGGGAGGCCGTGGGGGGGCGAGGAGGCCGTGGGGGAGGCCGTGGGGGGGGGGGCGAGGAGGCCTGTGGGGAAGGCCGGGGGGCGAGGAGGCCGTGGGGGAGGCCGGGGGGGGCAAGGAGGCCGTGGGGGAGGCCGTGGGGGGGCAAGGAGGCCGTGGGGAAGGTCGGGGGGGTGAGGAGGCCTGTGGGGAAGGTCGGGGGGGCGAGGAGGCCGTGGGGGAGGCCGTGGGGGGCGAGGAGGCATGTGGGGGAGTCCAGGGGGCGAGGAGGCCGTTGGGGAGCCGGGGGGAGGGGCGAGGAGGCCTGTGGGGGAGGCCGGGGGGGGCGAGGAGGCCGTGGGGGAGGCCGGGGGGGGCGAGGAGGCCGTGGGGGAGGCTGGGCCCAGGTTTCCAGGGAGGGCGGGGACCGGCACACCCACCTCACGATTGTCCCGGTCGGCCTGGACGAGGGTGCCCTTGAAGCAGGGCTCCAGGTAGTGGACGTACTCGTTGTACTGGGTGTGGAGAGGGGTGTGGTCAGCGGGCCTCGGGCCTCGAGGGCCAGGTCTCCACCCGCAGGGCTGCTGTCCTGGGGCCAGGGAGCTGGGGAGGGCAGGCTGGTGGGCGGGCGGGAGGGCAGGGAGGAGGGCAGGGAGGAGGGCAGGGGGAGGGCAGGGAGGAGGGCAGGGAGGAGGGCGGGCAGGAGGGCGGGGAGGAGGGCGGGGAGGCGGGCAGGCTGGCGTGTGGGTGGGTGGGTGGGGAGGGCAGGAGAGCAGGACGGCGGGCAGGCGGGAGGGCAGGCGGGAGGGAGGGAGGGCAGGCGGGAGGGAGGGAGGGCAGGCGGGAGGCCAGGGAGCTGGCGCCAGCAGTCACCGCGATGATGTTGAGGAAGTCATTCTCGCCCAGTGTGTCCAGGATGGTGGTGACCGTATGCTTGGCAATGGCCAGCCTCAGCCCCTTCATGCTGCCGCTCACGTCCACCAGCACCACCAGGTCCTTGGGGGAGGTGGCTGCCTGTATGTACCTGAGGGGGGAGGGGGAGCGGGTGAGAGAGAGGAGAGAGGGGGAAAGGGAGAGGGAAAGAGAGGAAGAGAGAGGGAGAAAGAGAGGAGAGAGAGGGAAAGGGAGAGGGAAAGAGGATTGGGAGAGAGAGAGAGAGAGAGAGAGAGGGAGAGGGAGGGAGAGAGCGAGGCCTGTCCAAGCCCTGCCTGCAAACCCCAGGACCACCAGAGGGGAGGAGGGAAGAAGGAAGGAAGGAAGGAAGGAAGGAGCAGAGAAGGGAGGGAGGGAGGGAGGGAAGAGAGAAGGAAGGAAGGAAGGAGGAAGACCAGAGCGGGGACAGCCATCTAGCCCAGAGCCCCGCTTGTTCCTGTGTGGACTCCGGCCCGGAGCGGGGAAGCTCAGGGCGCCTGATGGGTGCCAGGCTTCGCGTGCCTTGGTGGTCGGCGCCTGGAGCTGCTCTGGGCGGCGTGGCCGGGCACGGGCACACCTGGAGTGATGGCGTGGTGCAGGGCCAACTTCCCTCGCCCAGGGTCAGGAGCAGGAAGGAGAGGGACGGAGGTGTTGGGGGCCACGCAGACCCCAGAGGCCATACGAAGGGCCCTGCTAGCGCTCACCAGCCCCGGTTCCGGCAATCGAAGGCGTTCTCATCAGGCGTCCATTTTATACCTGCGGGACGGGGATACAGACAGGCTCTCCTCCAGCCCAGAGGCCCTCCCGTCATCATGACCCCCAGGGCTGAGGGGGAGGAGTAAGACCAGATTCACAGACAGAAACCATCCAGGGGCAGCGCTGGGGAGTGGCCCGAGAAGCTCAGCGGGCACTGCTGCTCCAGCCACGCTTCCAGCCCTTCCGGTTCTGATTGCCTTTGAGTTGGTGTCAACCTGGACCCTAATCCTCCTATTTGTGCCTCTCCCCATAGCTGGATGGCTGGTGTGTATCAGTCACAATGCTCAGGTGTGTGTGTGTGTGTGTGTGTGTGTGTGTGAGACTTGGGCCCTTGTACTCAGATTTTTTTTTTCTCTCATAGCTGGTGCTTTACTATTTGAGCCATGACCCCAGTGCGAATGTCCAGGTTGTTATGGCCAGGTACAAAATATAGACTAGGAGTGCACAATAAATAGGTGGATGCAAAATGGCTTCTCAATTTAGGGTGCTATTGGGCGATGGAGGACCCACTGGGGGTGTGGCTTCATGGGAAGAAGTTAGGTCACTGGGGGTGGGACCCAGTGGGAGGAAGTTAGGTTGCTGGGGGTGGGACCCAGTGGGAGGAAGTTAGGTCATTGGGGGTGGGATGGAGTGGAAGGAAGTTAGGTTATTGGGGGGTGGGACCCACTGAAAGGAAGTTAGGTCATTGGGGGTGTGGCTTCATGGGAAGAAGTTAGGTCACTGGGGGGTGGGACCCAGTGGGAGGAAGTTAGGTCATTGGGTTGGGGCCCCTAACTGAAGTTATTTCTGGAGGTGGCAGGGACCAAGGTCCCTGTCTCCCCCTTTCTCTTTTCCCTCTGGGAGCCAGGCATTGAAGACTAGGACACCGAGGAACAGCTGCACCTGCGGGGGCCCTGTGAGGAACTGTGTGCGTGGCCACGAGAAGAGTCTCAGAAGGCCAGAGAAGCCGGGAAAACCAACAATTCAGGATGACCTTCAATGCAGACACTATAAAACCAGAACCAGACCCAAACCAACCACAGCAACATAGTTCTGGAGAAAGTCTGATCTCCAGAAGGACCGCCACACGATTAACGTGCCCATCGGGGGCTTCGATAAAGCCACCCACACAGCCAAGATATCCATAAACACATGAGCTGGGTGGAGGAAGGAACGCAGCGATGGGAAGGGGGAGGTGCTCACGCAGGGACAGACACAAGAAATGCCAGCTGGAAACTCAGTAACTGAAATGAAACATCGCTAGAAGGATTCAGAGGAAGGTCTGAGCCGGCAGGAAAGCGCGTCAGGGGCACCAGTGCCAGGGCTGCGCCTGCCTGAGCCTGACGGACAGAAAGGAGGACGGCAGAAGACCGGCCGGAGCCTGGGAGCTGTCACCATGTGCACCAACATCCCTGCTCCAGGAGCCCAGGGAGAGAAGCGGAAGAGAGATGGGCAGAGGCCGCGCTTGATGACTTAACGGCCCAGATGGAGACCCTGGCTACAAACGCCCAAAGTGTCCAGCAAACGCTGGAGTGAGGTGGATGTGAAGAAGAGACAATGCTAAGGCACTTCCAGACACAAAAAGCAAAGGGAGCACGGATCTTGGAAGACAGAAGCACTTGATGTGGATACGGGACCCTCAGTAAGACAATAAGCAGGGCTGGGCAGGTGGCTCAGTGGTAGAGCGCTCGCCTTGCATGCATGAGGCCCTGGATTCAATTCCTCAGCACCACATACACAGAGAAAGCCAGGCGTGGCGCTGTGGCTCAAATGGTAGAATGCAACATTGAGCAAAAGAAGCTTAGGGACGGCACCCAGGCCCTGAGTTCAAGCCCCAGGATGGCAAAAAAAAAAAAAAAAATAACACAAGATAATAAAGCAGTTTCTTCATCAGAAGGCAGTAGGCCGATATACTCAAAATTCGCATGTATGGAACTTAATGAAACCCATTAATTTATATAATATACAGGGTATACACTTTTTTTTCTAGATATACCTCTATTATCTATTTATCTATCTATATGGGTCTATCTGTAGATCAATTGATTATCTATCACCAATCTATCAACTATCAGTCTACCCTGTATCAATCTGCTCTCTGTAGATGGATCAATTCATCTATTTGGATCTATCTTCTATCTGTCCGTCTGTCATCTATCTAATGTCCGTGGTGGCTGACAAGTTCTTGAGACTCCTTGCGGCTGTCTGTGCGTGGTGGGGCGTGCCTGTCCTCAGGGCCTTGGAAATCAAAGTTGTTTCCGCGGTTCACTGGTTTGTTCTGCGGATCTTTACTGACTCGAGAGTGGACATTGGCGAGGGCTGGGCACACTCTGGCGGGGATTGGGGACTGACCCATCCCTCCCCAACTGCTCCTTCCCCGGGGCCGGCCGCTCACCCGGGTAGATCCTGAAGAACCCTGTGGCGCTGCCAAAGTACTGCCAGGTGAGTGTGGGGTCCCTCTGGAAGTTCTCCACGAACACAGGGTTCAGGGCCTCCGACATGTAGACTCCGTTCAGGATGTCCGGGTCTGGAAGGGAGGGGGAAGGGGTATGGGAACACTCTCATGGGTGGGGCAGCCCCAGGGAGGCCTCAGGATGGCCGCAGGGCACGGAGCCCGCCCCCTTGTAGCACATGCACCTTTGCTGTACACGCACCTTTGCTGTACACGCACTTTTGCTGTACACACACCTTTGTTGTACATGCACCTTTGTTGTACACACCTTTGTTGTACACGCACCCTTGTTGTACACGCACCCTCATTGTACATGCAACTTTGTTGTACATGGACCCTTGTTGTAATGCACCTTTGTTGCACACACACCCTTGTTGCACACGCACCCTTGTTGCACACGCACCCTTGTTGCACACGCACCCTTGTTGCACACGCACCCTTGTTGCACATGCACCCTTGTTGCACACGCACCCTTGTTGCACATGCACCCTTGTTGCACACGCACCTTTGTTGTACACACACTTTTGTTGCACACGTACCTTTGTTGTACACGTTGGTGGGCAGCTGCACGCTGCTGACCGAGGTGTTCACCCTGAGGTTGCTGAAGTGAGCATTGGACTCGAGGACGAACTCGGCGCCCAGCTCCACGAAGTTGCCTTTCTCGTCTCTCTCATTGATCAGGACCGAGTTGTAGTAGTCAAACTGAGGACGGGGCCCAGGAACACGGCCAGGGCAGGGGACAGGTGAAGTGAGGGGGGCGGGGAAGAACAGGTGGGGGAAGGGCGGAGGCCAGGCAGGGGGAGAGAGAAGGTGAAGTTGGGCGAGCTGGCGTGAGTACCCCCAGAGCCACCGGCTGCAGCGTTCTCTCTCTTCTGGTAACTGGATCGTAGGGTGCATGAGCTTGGTGTGTTTGGGGTTTGTTTTGTGCAGGTCCTGCGGCTTGAACTCAGGGCCTGGGCGCTGTTTCTGAGCTTGTCTTGCTCAAGGTTGGTGCTCCACAGCTGTACCATTAGAATTTCCAGCCCGGGCTGGCTTCAAACCACCATCCTCAGGCCTGGGCCTCCGGACCGCCAGGGTTACAGGTGTGGGCACCAGTGCTCGGCGTAAGGCTCGGGTTACTGTGACTTGTCACCACCTGAGCGGTGGGCAGACACAGGCTGGCAGTCTCAGGACGGACGGGGACCAGGGAGCAGCCTGTGGGGCCTCTGTCGGTCCCCTCAGCGTGCTGGGGACCCAGGCAGGCCCGGGCCTCCGCTGCTCAGGGCTCCATCCTACTTCACGGTGAGTTCAAGCCCCTGAGCCAAGGCCCCGTCCCCAGCTCCCGGTCTCCCCCCATCTCTGCCCCCCCCAACTCCAGCCACAGAGAAGAAGACTCACCACCAGGGATGCGTTGAACTCGTGGTTCAGGTCAGCTTCCTCTGCAGCCTCGACCAGACTCTAAGGCGGGAAAGAAGGGGTGACCTTGAAATCCCACCCCGGCCAGGTCAGGGGAGGGGCGGGAGGAGGTAGGGGCAGGGGCTGGAGGGGGGGCAGGGGCAGGGCAGGGGCAGGGGTGGGCGGCCCCACCTGCACGGCCTCCACTTTCCTCCGCAGCATGGCCTCCATGTCCCTGGAGAACTTCTTCACTAGCTCCAGACCGTCCACCTCCTGGATCTTCAGGCTGGGCTCCGCGTCCCGGTATTGCTGTTGGGGGCACAGCAGGTGCCTCGGCTCTGTGCCCCAGGCCCGGGGCACCCCCGGGGCATACAGGAGACACCCGGCCTCCTCCCCAGAGCCCCTCCAGCGACGGCGAGCTGGCCTCCCTCCCCAGGCCCCGCGCAGCTCCTGCCAGAGGCCACAGCCCAGACAGCCTGGACCCCGGCTTGAGGAAACCTGGGGCCCTGCTGGGGTGGGGGGCTGTCCGGGGAGCGGGGTCCCCAGGAGGAGCGGGGCTGTGGGAGGGGTGTGGAGGCCTGTGGGTGCCCCATAGCCCAGATGCCAAGGCCCCGCTGCCCCCTGCCTGGTGCTGGGGCTGGGATAACAGTCCTGGAGGCTGGATGAGGAGGCGGTACGTCCATCTGTGTGGAAAGCGCCTCATCCATCAAGGGGTGCGGCCATGGAAATGGAACCCGAACCCGAACCCGAACCCAAACTGGAACCCGAACCCGAACCGAACCTGAACATGAACCCGACCCGGAACCCCAAACCGAACCCGAACCCGAACCCTAACCTGAAACGGAACCCAAACCCGAAACCGAACCCGATCCCTAACCCAAACCCGAAACTGAACCAGAACTCGAACCGGAACCCGAACCCGAACCAGAACCTTAAACCGAACCCAAACCCGAAGGTGGGGGCCCCTGCTTTCCTGCCAGGAAAGAGGCCCCAGCGGCCACCTGAGCACGTCCCCAGGGGTCACCGACCTTCTGCAACAGGAGGGAGCCAGAGTATTTAGTCACTGTGCGGTACAGGTCCTCGCCGAAGGTGTCAGCCCACAGCTTCACCCTGCGGGACCACCGGGGCGAGCTCACGGGCACGCACACATGACCCACACAGGGGCACTGGCGTGCACACGTGACCCATGTGAGCATGGGCATGCACATGTGTCCCTCCCTCATGCGAGCACGGGCCTACACACGGGCACATGTACCTGAGCGGCTTCCCCGCAGAGCCCAGCAGGGCTAGGCAGGGTGTGGCAGGGCAGCGTGGGGCGGGGCAGCCCCCTGCCCAGGGCCCTGAACCAAAGGCTGGGGCCAAGCTCCGGGACTCAGCTTTGCACCAGGAGAGGAGGGGGGCACAGGGCAGGATGGTGGGCAGGGCGGCCAGTGTGGGGACAACCCCAAGAATGAGAGGAGAGCTTTGGGCCAAATAAGCGGTCACTGCTGGTAACCTGTTCAAGGTCACTGGGACAGAAGGTTCAAGGTCACCAGGACTGAGAGTCCAAGGTCATCAGGACAGAGGATTCAAGAACATCAGGACAAAGGACTCAAGGTCACTGGGAAAAAGGTTCAAGCTCACTGAGCTAGATGTTGAAGGTCACTGGGGCTGAGAGTTTGAAGTCATCAGGACTAAGGATTCAAGGTCATCAGGACAGAGGGCTCAAGGTCACTGGGGATGGGGTTCAGGGTCGCTGGGGCTTCAATGTCACTGGGACTGAGTTCAAAGTTCTCAGGACTAAGGATTCAAGGTCACCAGAACAGAGGATTCAAGGTCACTGGGACAGAAAAGTCAAGGTCATTGGGACTGAAGGTTCAAAGTCACCAGGACTGAGGGTTCATGATCAGGGCAGAGGATTCAAGGTCACTGGGAGGTTGAAGGTCATTGGGACTGAGAGTTCAAAGTCATCAGGACTAGAGACTCAAGGTCATCAGGACAGAGGGTTCAGGGTCACTGGGACTGAGGGTTTAATGTCACCAAAACTGAGGGTTCAAGGTCACTGGAAAAAAGGTTCAAGGTCACTTGGATGGAGGTTGAAGGTCACTGGGATTGGGGGTTCAAGGTCACTGGGACAGCAATGGAAGCCCAGGGTCAGGTGGCCTGGGGTCGGGGAGGGCTTGGTGGTGACTTCTGGCACTCGTGGTGGCAGAAGACACCGCCCCCAGCAGGCAGCTGACGGGAGGCCCCGGAGGGAGCGCGGCCACTCGCCTGTGTGCCCACCAGGTCGGCCCCTCGGCCGCGCAGCCGGCGATCGTGGGGGGGTCTTACTCTGTGCCAGGGAATCAGCTGCACCCGTGTGAGGGGCGAGCGGGGAGGGAGGGCTGGAGGGGGGCTGGGAGCCCAGGGCCCACGAGAGGCTGTGGGGGGAGAGGTCGGGCTGTCACGGGGGAGCGTGGGAGGTGATGCTGGCCACGGATTTCCTGGCATCATCCAACGACACGGATGCTGCGGAAGGTCGGGGGTGGGGGCAAAGGTCACGCGGGCTCTGCTCTGCTTTCCCCGTCTGGCACCCTGCTACTGAGCACCACTGGGGCCGTGTGTGAGACAGGGTCTCCTTCCCTTTGCCCCAGGCTGCCCTCGAACTCCCCGCCTCCTGCCCCAGCCTTGAGTAGCTGGATCACAGTGGCTGCTGCCCTCCGGGCCCGGCCTTCTGCTCCTTGCCCGGCACCCTGGAATGCAGGTGGCTCTCACCCTCGCCTTCCATGCCATGCCGCGCCACGCCGCCCAGGCTGCGTGCTGCCCTGGCTCAGGGGGGCCAGGCTGCTGGGCCCAGACGGGGATCACTGCACTTCCACCAACTGCCCCTCTCCTCCACTTCCTCAACACCAGCGGGAGCCAGGGCCCCGGCCACTGAGGGGGGCGTCACTGAGCCCCATGTGACGGACAGCCTTGTGGGCCTGACCGTGGGGCTGGGCGGAGGGGGCTGGCGTGATCTCAGGGCCTAGGCTGGAGGAGAAGCAGCCCCGGGAGGCCGCACCTCTCCTGCCCGGTGGCACTGGCCAGAGAGGGAATGTGGCCGGGAAGGAGGCAGAACAGTCTGGAAGGAGGGTTGGGTGGCAGTGTGGATTATACATTTCCGAGGGAGCCATCGGCAGCAGCCGGGGCCAGATGATCCCCACAGGACAGCCATCCCGGCCCGCTGGCCTGGCGGTGGGGGGGGTGGGCGGGAGCAGAGGTGGGTTGTGGGGAGCGGGGTGCGGGGTGTGCGTGGCTTACGTTTCCAGAGGAATCTTGGCCTGGCCCTGTGCGGGGGTCAGGGTGGAGCTGGACAGCAGCCACAGCACCAGGACCGTCTTCCATAGGAGGGCCCTGGGCCCAGGAGGGCTGCGGCCCCTGCCAGGGCCCAGCGGGCAGCCGGGGCTCGGGAGGTGCTCGAGGCCGCACACGGGGACAGAGTAGAGGCCCATGAGTGCGTGCACGCCCCAGCAGTCTGGGCCTCGGGGTCCCCACGGCTAGAGGGGGGCTGTCTTGCTCGATGGCCTCTGAGGGGTTGGGACGATCCTGCCCCTCTAATCCCTCTGCCTCTCCTCTAATCCGGGCGGATTAGGCCATTGCCTGGCCCTCTGCAGCCAGCATGGCCTCTGCTTTAAAGAGGCAGCGCCTCTGGCCGCACCACACGGTGTTCGCAGCCATGCAGCATCCTCTCAGCCGGGACGGGGCCAAAGCAGAGTTGGGCACACCCCACCTGCCTGGCCATTCCCGACGTCGCCACGCGTGGGGGGTGTGGGCACAGGGACCTGGCTGACAGCTGTATGGGCTGGCCGCGTGCCTTGGTCCTGGGGTAGGGCCGGCTCTGGGGGCCTCATCACGTGGGTGCGCCCACCAGGGCGCATCGCCACGCCCTGGCCGCCACGGGAGAATGAGTCCGCACTGGGAGGGGCGCCTGGGCCTTTGGTCTACCTGGATCCGGCAGGCCGCGTTTCCAGTGATTTACTGCGATGGATGAGGTTGGCGCTGTTCTGAGGGAGGAAGCCCCATGCTTCCAGAGGTTTGTGTCTGAGGGCCGCTGCCCGGCTGTTCCACGCAGAAGGAACAGCCCATGAGCTCTACCCACGATTCCCTGCTGCAAACCAACTGGCAATGGAGACACTTCACACCTTCAAAGCTGTTTATTGCATTTTGAGTTGTTTTTTTAAGGCTGTGGTGGTTAGATCACGGATACTTTTAACTGTGGTCAGATGTGCGGGGCCAAGGCCATGCAGCACACCGCCCAGGGCCTGCAGCGCCATCTGCCACGTGCGTGTGCACATGCATGCGTGTGCTTATGTGTGCATGCATGCATGTCTGTGTTTGGTCCTGGGGCTTGAACCCAGGACCTGGGTTCTGTCCTTCAGTTTTACTCAAGGCTGGTGCTCTAACACTTGAGCCACAGCCTCACTTTCCACTTTTTTTAGTGGCTTACTGAAAATAAGAGTCTCAGGGACTCTCCTGCCCAGGCTGGATTGAACCATGATCCTCAGATCTCAGCCTCCTGAGTAGCTGGGATGATAGCCCGGCCCTCCCGTTTCTCATGTGCCGCTGGCCTTCTGCAGGTTAGGTCTCCGAGGTTTGTCACTTTGTGGCGGCTGTAGGAGGTGGAGCCCGCCCCGCCTCTCCTCAGAGCTGGGGAGGAGCCTCGTGGTCCCCGCAAAGGCCCGAAGCCCCAGGGTGTGAGGAAGCCGGCCCCTGGGGGCCCCAGAGTAAGAACACTTGTCTGCAGAACAAATGGGGACAAAGGAACATGGGGCCCCATGCGCCCTTCAGGCCTGGGCAGCAGAAAATCTCATCCTCTGCCCCTGAGGCCACCACCTCCCCTGCCAGGCCCAGAACAGGTGCTGCTGACCCAGGTCCTGGCCTTCCATAGTCCCCGTGTCACCCCCCGCCTGGGGGACATGAAAGCTGTCCACCACGTGGACACGTCAGGCGCAGGTAGGCCACGGCCATGCAGACATGGTGTGGACACCTTGGGGCCAGGCAAGCACAGCAGATGTACTATGACCATGGGTGGCCTAGGGAAAAGTGTTCTCACTCCCACGGGTAACCGTGGTGGACATTGCCCCCTGGTGGCTGGCCGGTGCCCTGGCTTGGGTGAGAACCAAGGAGATTATGGAAAGAGAAAGGAACGGTTTCCTTCCTAGCCTGGCACCGGGGGTGTGAGTTTGACCTCGGCATTCGCTGCGTGGCCTGGACGGAGGCCTCCCCGAGTCTGGAGCTACGGCGCGGGTGCCAGGGGTTCTCACACAGGGCCAACCACAGGAGCTCAACCACACAAACCCTTTACTGTGCAGCACCGGGCTCCGGCTGGCGGAAACACACGGCAGCGGTGCTTCCCTGGGAGGGACGGGTCTCAGGACACGGCTGCTGCGGCTCACGTGGGTCCCCGCAGGGCGGCCTGCGCCATGCTGAAGAGATAGGCTTCATAGATCATGTTCAGGAAGCTGTCGTCATTCTGGAAACCAACAGGGAAGCCGGGACCTGTGACCTCTCGCAGGGGGCTGGGAGGCTGGAGCCTGTAACCTCCTGTGTGTGGGGACAGAGCCCCCTCCTGGGGGTGGGCAGGGGGCGAGGGCGGGGCAGGTTGCCCTTGGGGAGGGGGCTTGCCGACAAGGGGGGGGGGTCAACTGTGCAGAGCACAGATGCTGCGTGGCCAGCTTCGGAACCGTTTGTGGCCGTGCCCATGGCACACACGGCTGGCTCGTGGCCAGCTTCAGACCTATTTGTGGCTGTGCCCGTGGCACACACGGCCGGCTCGTGGCCAGCTTCGGAACTGTTTGTGGCTGTGCCCGTGGCATACACGCCCTAGCTCGTGGCCAGCTTCGGAACTATTTGTGGCTGTACCCGTGGCACACACAGCCGGCTCGTGGCCAGCTTCAGAACTGTTTGTGGCTGTGCTGTGGCACACACGGCCGGCTCGTGGCCAGCTTCAGAACTGTTTGTGGCTGTGCCCGTGGCACACACGCCCTAGCTCGTGGCCAGCTTCGGAACTATTTGTGGCTGTGCCCGTGGCACACACAGCCGGCTCGTGGCCAGCTTCGGAACTGTTTGTGGCCATGCTGTGGCACACACGGCCGGCTCGTGGCCAGCTTCAGAACTGTTTGTGGCTGTGCCCATGGCACACACGCCCTAGCTCGTGGCCAGCTTCAGAACTGTTTGTGGCTGTGCTGTGGCACACACGGCCGGCTCGTGGCCAGCTTCGGAACTGTTTGTGGCTGTGCTGTGGCACACACGGCCGGCTCGTGGCCAGCTTCGGAACTGTTTGTGGCCATGCTGTGGCACACACGGCCGCCTCGTGGCCAGCTTCGGAACTGTTTGTGGCCATGCTGTGGCACACACGGCCGGCTCGTGGCCAGCTTTGGAACTGTTTGTGGCTGTGCCCGTGGCACACACGGCCGGCTCGTGGCCAGCTTCGGAACTGTTTGTGGCTGTGCCCGTGGCACACACGGCCGGCGCTTGCCTCCCTGCCCATCGTGACCTGCTCTGTCTGCTGGAGCTCAGGGTGTCACTGGCCCAGGACGGCCCTGGCCTCCTGACAGGTGCCGGCTTGGCCCTGGACAGGCTGGAGGGCAGTGGGTAGTTTCACTGCAGTCTCCCGTACCGGGCTCGGCAGCCATCCTTCTCGGGGCCAGGCAGGCCGTCTCGACAGAAGTCGTGGTTGGATGGGAAGCGAAGCAGCAGTCGCTTACCTGGACGAGGTACAGCAGCGCTTCCTGGAGCTGCGGCCTGCTGAGCGGGCCTGGGGCCCCCAGCGAGGGCCGCTCGGGGATCCGCAGGGGCAGCAGCAGGCCGGGGGCTTCCTGGCCTCCCTCTCTGTCGCTGGCCGGGGCCTGGGTGGAGGCGGTGGGCGACATGAGCAGGACGTGGGCCGCTCCCGCTGCGACGCGCTGGGGCGAAGTGGCCTGTGCACGGCAGATGGGTGGGGTTGAGGAACTCATGCGCCACCCGAGCCACAGCTCTGCACCGCTGGGCCCCACGGGCACCACCTCCAGGCCCGGCCGAGCTGCTGCCCTGGCGGAGGGGCCCGCAGGCCGTGGGTCCCGCTCCACCCCCCCGCCTTCGCTGAGCACCTCTGTGCAGACTGCTCTGGCTGCGCAGGCCCAGCATGAGCAATGGGCAGGGCCTTTTCAGGCTATTTCCCTTCCTGTTCAGTGTGTAGGCCTGCCGCCCCCACTCAGCCTGGCTGCCCACGGTCCTGACCTGCGCCCCGTGGGCAGGGCGGCTCTCGTGGGTGACTTGCGGGGCACCCCTCTCTGGCCCTGTCCTCAGAGGCCCTGCCTGTGGGGAGCAGGTACTTCTGGGCTGTCCACTCACTTAGCTGATGGACCTGACACAGCCATGCCATGGCACGCCGGTCCCTGAGGGCTGGTGCGCGTGTCTGGCTTGGGAGCAGAGTGAGGCGCTTCCCAGCCTTCCGGTACCCCAAGAACACAGGGAACTTGGGTTTGGGTGGGCGGCGATGCAGCATCATGGCTGTGGCATTTCCGGGGCAAAGTACCTGGGGGAAGGGGGCTGTCTGCTCCTGTGAGCACTTTGTGGGGGGCTGTGGGGAGCCCAGTGTGGGGTGCCCGGCGTGGGCCACACATGCACTTCCCTCATCTGCCCCCTGACATTTGTCAATGCTGAAAGGAAAAGGAATTAGGCAGGAATTCACGTCAGGCTGCTCACCCCGATTCTCGAATTCTAAGGCAGCAAATAGAAAAAGGAGCAGGTGTTCGCAAAGTGGACACCAAGCACTGAGAGGAGGGTGGGCTGCAGACACGTCCTCGGGGAGAGGGCAGCAGGCTCGGGCCACGTCCCAGGGACAGGAGGCTGCCCAACGCAGCAGGCCAAGCCCCAGCACACGCGTCACTGACACCAGCGTGCTCCCAGTGGGTGTCACAGGGGACAGATGTGGACTGAGCGGATCCCTCCGTTTCTAGCTACCAGCGGACTTGGGGACCCCTTCCCGGCAGCTAGTGCACAGGGAGGCCAAAGGCACGCCTGCTCCTCCCGAGCCTCTGTGGAGGCAGCAGCCCGCTCGCTCCTCCCTGGGCAGTGCTCCCCGGCGCATAGGCCGGGGCATCCAGCGTGGCTCCTGCCTGTGTGGGCTGAGTGCCTGCAGGACTGTGGGCTCTGAGGGCCCACGCGGGCCTCATGTCACAGAACGCCTCAACCAGTCTCTAAACCAACCAGCCCACAGTCAAGGGGGGGGGGGTCGCATCCACCGCCCCCAGGTCTGTGCTGGTCTTAAGACCTTCCGACAGACAGGAGGAAGCTCTCCCTCTGCTCTCTGGAGGGGTGGGGGAGGGGCGCTGCCTGTCTGGAGCCGGCTGTAAATGTGGCTGCACCGCACCCCCCCCCCCCCCCCCCCCCGGTTTCGTCTCTGGACAGGCAGGCGCTTACCTGCATGAGAGCAGCCGGCTTCTCCCAGGGTGTCCCCGTCCCGGAGCTCTGGGCCACCACTGGGAACCTGGCGGCCAGGGCTGGCCTCGGGCCCACCTGGAGCTCCTGCTGCTGCTGCACGGCCTGGAGCTTTCTCAGCAGCTCCCGTGGGGGCAGAGCTCCAGGGCTGCCGGGCTGGGGCGCGGGGCTCCCCTCCCCAGGGCCTCGGGGAGGGGGCGGGAGGGGGAGCTGGGCGGCGGGGCTGGGGAGAGTGGGGGTGGAGGGGTCAGGGGCCCCCTGCAGCGTCTCCAGCAGGCTCTGGGGTCTGGAAGTCCTGTGTGTGTGGCGGGGCGAGCCTGGGGGGACTGGGCGGGGGGCCAGGTCCCCCACAGGATGGGCGCCGCAGGGATGCCCTTCTGGGAGCTCGGCCAGCGGGCGTAGCTCCGTGCTCCCAACCATGAGTTTCTGAATCGCTGGGCAGAGCCTGGCCACGGGAGTCCCCTGCCGGCCCGGGGGCGTCGTCTGCAGCTGCGGGGACTCCGTAGCTCTGGGGCAGGGCGCTCCGCCAGGCTTCCCAAACAGAGTGGTCAAGGACAGGTGCTGGGGCTCAGGGTCCGAGGCCTGGAGGAAATGAAGACACGGGAGCCCGTGCCGCGTGCAGTGTGGGTGTGGCTGCCCTGACAACTCAGTCTTATCCACGTGGGGGCTTTGGGGGACCACAAGAAATACTGGGAGCTAGCTAGAACAATCGGAGGCTTTGCGAAGGCTTATGCTTCACACTGCTCTCCAGAGGCGTCTCTCAGGAGAGCTGACACGTATTAGGATTGACCAACTGGTCGGATGGACTCGTGGGCCCAGGTCCCAGGATGGGGCATGCGCAGGCAGAGTTACAGACGTGGAGAGATAAACCACCTCTTTGAGAACTTAGCCTGAGGCCTTCACAGGGTTCTGGTGGCTTTTCACAGAATCACACAAGCAAGTCCCCTGTTTACCACAGTAACTCCAGTTGGATAAGGAGAATTCCAGTCTAACCCAGATAAAAGCTTAAGACTGTTTGACAAAAGACATTGAAGCACAAAGGTCTGGGCGTGTTGTGAAGTGGCAGAGCACCTGTTTGGCCAGTGCAGACCTCTGCATTTGAGCCCCAGGAACACCCCCAAACCCTCGCTGCACGCAATCTGTCTTGGCCTGGACAGGTACTTCGTCTCTCCCTCCCCTCCTGACCCGCCCCGGGGGCGCACCTGGCTGCGCTGAGGCCCGCTCTGAGGGTGGCCGTCCCCGGGCTTCACGGGGATGGGCTTGATCAGGTTGGGGTTGTCATGGATGGCAGAGGAGCTGGCTATCCGTTTGGGCTCAGAACAGGTTTGACACTGGAAGAGAGAAAGGTGGTTGGGGTACGAGCCATCTGGCCGGCAGACTCTGTCTCGACGGATTTCCTCCCTTCGACTCCAGCACCATGAGCTCCAGCGGGGAACATGTCCGGTCCAAACTTGCACAATTCAGTGCCTTAAAGCATTTCCAGGGCTGTCGTATGGACAGGTGTCAGCCGTGAGAGCCAAGTGCCCAGACAGCGAGGCCTGGCCCACAGCATGACTCACCTTCGCGTGCTCCTCCCTGGGCAGCGCCCCGCGTGGACTCCCCTTGGTGTACTCGTCCCTGGCCTTGGTGAGCATGCGGAGTATGTCCGCCTCTTGGCCCTCTCCCGCACTGAGCATGATGGGGGGGATGCCGGTGCCAGCACGCAACTGTTCCGACTGAGTCAGGCTAGAAGGGGGAAGGGGAAAGGCAAAGAGGGCACAGCTGTTCAGACGGAGTCAGACTAGAAGAGGGAAGGGGGAAGGCCCAGAGAGCCAGGTCAGTGCCGGTGGCTCCTGCCCACCCACCAAGTTCACCCAGCGGTTATTTACAAATACGAGTGCGTGGTGGTTTTAAGGAACTGGCCGGGTGAGCGGAGCTGCGGGCACCTGTGCCCCACATGGCACAACTCTGCCCCTTGTAGAAGCAATGCCTGTGTCTTGTTTGCTCACTCACTGACAAGGCAGCATGGTGCATGGCACTGCTTCCCACCTGTCCCCACATAAGGTGGAAAGAGCAAAGCGCTCACCCTAACTCAGCATGACCCTGCACCCCCACAGCCACAGGAGGTGGAGGTCCGAGGACTGGTGTTTGCGGGCCCCCCCCCCCCCCCCCCCCCGCCTGGGGCAGAGCTGGCGAGGCCCGGGCTGAATGAGCAAGGACCAGGGTGGAGGGAATGCGAGCTGGGGCCCATCTGAAAACTAACAAAAGCACAAAAGGGGTGGAGGGCGTGGCTCAAGAGGCAGAACACCAAGCAAGCGGGGCCCAAGTTACATCTGAGCACTGGCAATAGGTAAACTGCCGCTTAGAGCAATGCAAGGCGCTCCCCTACGGTTCTGACCCCCGAGGCTCTTCCGGGCCTGCCTGCCCAGCGCCCAGCCACTAGCCACCCAAGGGCTGTGACTCGCACGGCCTCTGGCTCGGCCTCAGGATGCTTCTCATCTATCTGGAATCTGGCTATTGTTGTCCGCAGCACGTTTACAATAACGAGTGTTCCAGGGACGAGCTGCCTGGCGGTAAATACCAGTCTGAACAAAACTTAATCACCATCTGCAACTTAGCTACTTACCTAAAATTAGCTCTCACATGTTAGATCTTCAGGAATCAAATTTTATTTACAAAAAGGCACCCCCCCCCCCGCCCCCAGGCTGCTTGTTTCCACGGGCTCCCTCTGGCTGGTTCACAGCACCGGGGTTGAGGTGGAATCTGGGGGTGCAGGTCACCCCTGTGGGCAGCCGCCGCCCTGAGTCCCAGGTTCCAGGCCAGGTGGCCCTTCATCCACTCCCAGAAACCAATTGTGGTGAGCAGGGCCAGGAGCTCAAGAGGGGCCAGTGGGTGGGGGCCTCCTGCCTGTGTTACCAGAGAGGCGGGGGGGGGGGGGGGGGGGGGGGGCGTGTGATCAGGTGGGGTGCTGAGAGTTCCCAGAATGCAGTGCGGGAACCCCACAAAGCATCGTGAGATGGAAAGAACAAGACTTACAAGAGGAGGGAGAGGGAGACCTGGAGCAGCTGCTGACCCGAGTAGACAGGAACCCCAGATTATCCCTGAGCAGACATGAACTCCCATACCTCCAGATGGAAAGGAGAGACTATGGGCCCCTAACGCTGACTGTGGGTGCGGGGGAGCAGGAGCGGCCTGGGAGGAAGCAGATGGCCAGCGGGCCTGGGCCTCCTCGTCCTCACTCACTTTTTCATGAGCTCCGCAATCCTCTGGCACTCTTCCTTATCATAGAACCAGATTCCATAGATGGACACTGCAAAACACATCAGGGAGAGGAACGGTGGGCAGCCTCAAAGCACAGCATGGAAAGAACGCCCCACTCCATCTCAGAGGACAGCACATAACTTATGTACCAAAGTGATTTATTCCATAACCACCACCAACACGGACGTTAAAGCACTGGAACTCTTAAAAGCAGAGGACTCGCTCTCTCTGACATGCACACAAACACACATAGCCAGTAAAGTGTCTTTTCCTTAAAAAAAAAAAAAAAAAGCAGCACCGAATTCTAGGGGGTGTTAGTAAATTCTTGTTAAACAAGCGAATCTAGACGCGCATGAACACAGGGTTTCTAAACTTCTGGCTTAAGACACAATTGTTTCTATATTGCATTTGCACATTTCATCTTCGTTTTTAAATATTCAGAAATCTGATGCTCAAATCATGCCACGCCCCCTCCAGTCTCCCCCGACAATATGTTAACTGAAAATCTGACTTGGTGAGCTGTTTAGAAGAGGCTACTGGGGGAAAAATAGAGAAACTTTAAATAATACATCTGACTTCAAATGGTTTGTACTGAAAGTTTACAAACGTTCAATAGTTATGAACAATTATGATTTACTCAGTAGTAAAAGAATGTGTGGTATGATGTACCTACCTGCTACTGCCTCCCTTACTCTGCTACAAGTGAGCTGCATACTAAATTTAGTGTGTAGCACAGGCTGGAGTGGCGCCAGGATCATTTATAAATATCTTAACCAAGGACTGGGTGGTAGTAATCACATAAAGAAGACACGCACTCCTTGTGTACTTCTAAACACTTCACCCAACACAGCAGCAATATTATACAGTGATTAAAAAATAACGAAATATGGTTTGGAGGAAAACAACAAGACTCCGACTTCCAAAATGTTTATTAGCAGCATTAATGCTACGTTGTCATAGAGACAGCTCTGTCCCCTTTAGCTCTCTTTGCCTTCTGCCTTGTTCTTAGCATGGGTAAGTGGTACAGGGGATTCACTGGGACTGTCCCTGTGGCCCCTGGATGACCTTGACTGTGACCTTGACCACTGTTCCTCACCCCCGGCCCATGATGCTCTAATACCCTCTCTCCCCCCTCCCCCCACATACCCCGTTACCCGGCCAGGGCCCAAGGTGTGGTGTTTGTGCTTCCTGGTGGTGGTAGTCACTCAAGATGTCGGAAGGTAGGAGAGATTATCTTCTGAGTGCTATTTTACGTGGCTATCTTAAAGAGGAGCTTCGTGAACCTGGATCACTAGCTTGCTTGTAGCTGGTAGTGGGCTTTGCATTTTGTTTTAGTAATCATGGCTGCAGAAGGAATTTTTAAGGGAGCAGATGGAGGAAACTAAGCCTTCCGGGCCTCTCTCGCACCACGCCGTGCTCTGGGCGGGGCAGTGCACACGCACACACACGTGTGTTCCTCCTTGGGACTGACCATCTTCACAGAGAAAAATCAGAACGCCGGAGTTCTGAAGAGGACGGGTTCCATAAAGAATTTCGTGTGGGCCTGAAGTGAAGCATCTATTTGTGAACTTCCAGTTCAGGGTGTGCCCCCAGCACAGCCCTCGCTCCCCACTGTCCCCACCGACTGCCACCTCTGGGGCCCTGCCCTCCTGTTCCTTAGATACAAGTGGGCTGGACCTGGGTCTGGGTCCATGCTGGGTCCAGCTCCAGAGAAGCTCTTTCTCCCGCGACACTGAGGAGAGGGCTGGCCACAGCCGCCGACGCACCCGAGTGACCGTTCTTTAGGGCCCAGCTGTGACTCACCTCTAATCAACCTGTTTCTGTTTTTTTAAAATCTATGTATGAAACTGGGACTGCTCTGAAATCTTCTCACCCAGTTCATGTTTAGGTTGGACACTGAAGTTTAGAGACCTGGGGACCTTTTTGGGGGAGAGGGATGGAGAACCACAGACCATTTGGTCTGGGAATCAGAAGGCTTAACAGCGACAAAAGGCTGCCTGCTTCTTCTCCCTGCCTCAGTCCCACCCCTGGGGGCCGTGGGCTCTGGTGAGGCCGAGGGCGTGTTCCATGTGACGTGTTCTGCGCTCGGCCCGCCAGCCCCCAGCAGCCCTGGGCCTGTCCAGCCAAGTGGCGTGGTGATGGACAAAGACCAGAGCTGCAGGAGGTGTTGGGCTGCTGGGCTGACAGGGGCCGCTGACTCCACATTTGAACCCAGGGCTCCCTGCAAAGCCTTGGGGGCCCGGGACGCAGCCCCCGGCCCTCCCCAAGAGGGCTGCTTTCAGAGTTCTAGGACTCAGAAGGAATGGGGCTTGTGCAAGCGCTATGGCTCTGAGATGTTGTGCCCAGTGTTTTTACTGAATCTCAAAAAAAAATACAAGGCGAAAAGGCCATCGTGGTTTTTTTCTTTTAAAGTGAAGTTAGCAGGAACTCACAATGTTCCAAGCCCTGGTGCAGCCCACCACGCCTGCCTACCGGCCACTGTCCAGTGAGCCCTCCGTGGACTTGGGGGCCAGCTTCAAGGGCACACTGGTGTACGAGGCTCCACTCCGCTGCGTCTACGTCTCTCCTGGAGGTAAGGGGCCCGAGGGGAGAGACGGGGCGGCCGGGGGGGGGGGGGCGGGGGGCGAGAACGACACACGAGCGCTGGACTGTCAGCCTTCGCTGTGTTTGAGCGGGATCCCTAAGAGCACAGCTGTGAGGTTTTGCCTAAAATCCAACAGGGCCTGAGGCCATTCTTGAAAAATTCTCAGTGGGAAAAAAGCAATGCTTCAGGCATTAGGCAAGAGACAGGCAGGCAGAAGAGAGAGGGGTGGGGGAGAGGGACTCACACATACACACAGACAGAAAGACACAGGCAGGCAGAGAGGAAGAGACTCACACAGACACAGACAGAAAGAAAGACAGAGGCAGGCAGACAGAGAGTCACACACACCCACAGGCAGACACAGGCAGGCAGAGAGGAAGAAATTTACACATACATAGACAGAAAGACAGACACAGGCAGGCAGAGAAAGACTCACACAGACACAGACAGAAAGACACAGGCAGACAGAGAGAGACTCACACACACACAGAAAAACAGACACAGGCAGGCAGGCAGACTCTCTCACACACAGACACAGGCAGGCAGAGAGAAAGACAGAGACGCACACTCACACACACAGACAGCAGATTATTTTCAACAATGGCATTTTCTGTTTGAGGATTTTCCCCCCAGTGGAAACACTGCAAGTTGATAAATCTGAAGAGGTCACCAAGCCGACATGGACTGTTGTGCGCGCGCATGGTTTTCTCTGGTTCACACGGGCGGGGGCGGGGGCTCGCGTGGCGCTGGATGATTGCGAGGGAACTGCCCCCTGCCACCTGTGCTGGTCAGAGCTATTTCTAGTCAGGCTATCAATAGCGTTTGTCGTCGGCGTCGTATCACACTAAGTAATGGACAATAGCTTGTGATCACTGCATGAGAGCCCAGACCAGCACTTGTGCAGAGTTTACCAGGAGGAGACAAAGCCACACCTGACCTAAGGAAGAGCGCTGAGTGGGCAGGGCATCTGACTTGGGGAGGCCTGGCCTTGCCCTCGCTCCTCCCTCTCCCCCTTCCTCCTTTCCTTTCTTCTTCTCCCTTTCCTTCTTCCTGTTTTTCCTGAGACGTCAGTTCTCTTCCTGCTGGAAAGCTGGGAGCGCGGCAGGGAGTCACACAAGTCTCTCCTGGGCATCTGAGGATAAGTCTGAGCATCTGTCTTCCAACCCACTCCTCCCAGGAAGGCTGCGCCAGGAGGAGGTGCAGCCGAGTGTGGTTTTGGTGAACATGCGGGCTGGGAAGGTGGCTCAGTGGTAGAACGCTCGCCTCCCGTGCATGAAGTCCTGGGTTCCATTCCTCAGTACCACATACACAGAAAAAGCCAGAAGTGGCGCTGTGGCTCAAGTGGTAGATGCTAGCCTGGAGCAAAAGAAGCTCAGGGACAGCGCCCAGGCCCTAAGTTCAAGCCCCAGGACTGGCAAAAGAAAAAAAAAATCTTTGATGAACACTTGATTTCTGGTGTAAGGTGTGGCATGCATGTCTGCTTGAGCTGCTGTGTGATGCAGAGGCTGGGGGTGCACGGTGCACACTTGGTGGAAGCCCATCAGGATACACAAAGCTACGGGACTGGAACCCGGAACCAGGGGAGCTGGGGGCTGGATGCCACCTGGGTGGGCACAGCCCCCAAGCTGGCCGGGGCTCCAGCACTAACACTTGCTTACACATCGGGCACTTCTGCACTAGGGTATAAAAGGCTGGAACCGCCTTTTTAAAAACTAAAGTTCCTGTGGACGGAGGAAAAAGGGAAGGAAGAGCAGAAGGGGGGAAGCTGGAAGCACATGGGAGGGGGGAGGAGGGAGATGAGGGGGAGGAGGCGGCGGTGGCGGCAGCGGTGGCGGCGTGGAGGCGGCAAGGCAGGGCAGCCCGTGGTGTCCCAGTGTCCAGTGATGGGGAGCAGGCCGCCTGCTGCCCCCTTTGGAATGTCTGCCCTGGCCAGCTCTTTCCTCACCTCTGGCGCCCGTGTTGCTGACCAAACACGGACACGGCTCATAAAACAAGCTCCCGACCGGCCTCAGTGGCCACGCACAGTGCCGCTATCTTCAGCCCCTGCTCTGGTTCTTCTCATGCGCCATGATCTCACCCGTCGGGGGCTGCTGGGATCTCGGGGTCTAGGGCTCATGGCAGAGGGGAAGCCGTGTCCATCTCGAGGCTCATGAGAATGGGGGAGGGGGTAGAAACCTGGCTGGTGAAAACAGCTCCCCTCCCCCTTCTAACTAACAGCCTGGTTAGAGCTGGGGCCTTCACAAGAGACTCTGGCCAGCCAGGCTACAGAGCAGGGCCTTGGCCCTCAAGCTTTGCCTTTTGACCTTTGTCTGTCCTTGATGCTGTGCACGGTTAAGCCACACCCTCTGCTTTGTGCTACCGAATAAGAGCTCGCAGGCTGTACACAGAGTAGTTCTGACGTTAGCCCACATTGCTTTCCTTTTCCCCAAACTCCAAAGGGCGCAGAGACACGACACGTTTTCCTTCTGTGGCTTCAGACATTCGTGAATCAGATTCCAGCTTTCATTCCAGAACTTGGTTATCTGCAACTATGTTCGAAAAACAAGTGTGAAAGAATCCACAGAACAGGCAGAGCAGTCGGGACGACCACAGCCGAGGTCACTGTTTATCTTCTGGGATCCAGTGTTGTTTTTTTCCTCCATGCTAAACTGGGCGCTCAGACCCAAGTATGGCAGGTCACACAAGGCCAGGCCTCAAGGGCAGGGTCCCAGTCCACAAGGCGCTGGGACGTGGTGGTGTGCTCGGCCAGTCTGTGGCTCCGTGGCCGTGGGAGCTGGTTCCTGCACTGTGTGTGCACGTCCCCTGATGCAGGGGCGCTGGCTGCCTCCCGGGCGCCCACGTGTGCGCCGCTGGCTGTCACGACCCAGCTCGTACCTGCATGGTTCTGTGCCTTCTGCACCCCACAGCACACCCGTGCCTTACAGGAATCGTCTCCTGGGAGTCTGCATCCCGTCAGCCCGCACAGGCACTGGCAGGGGGAACAAAAGGCTACTCTGCGTCTGAGGTCGGGCCACCCAGTCCAGCACACGAGTCCGGTAGATGGGCCAGCTTCAGCATCTGTTAGAACACACACCTCTCTGGGCAAGGGGCCGTAACGAAGAGTCCAAGTCTGTGGAAAGGGCAGAGGCGGCTCAGAGACGCTAGAGGTGAGCTAGTGACATCGTGACTTTTAAGCTTCGGTGGCCTCCTACCTTTCTTGTCAGCAGCCCAGACCTGAAAGTCCTGGAGGCTAGTGAGGGCAGCCCTCACTGCCCGCCCGGTGGGACCTGAAGCCGCCCTCCTTGCTTCCTGACTCGAGGGACTGTGGGGCTTCACGCCGAGGGGCAGACGGGAAGGGAAAGGGCCGTGTGTGCTATGGGGGACTGTCAAGTGTTTGGAGGGCTGTAGAATGATGTGCACATGATCCCTGACCCCTGGAGTCCAATAACCTCCCAGAACCATCTGGAACACCCCGGGTACATGTACGAGGAGACATATCAGCGTGGCGAGGCCCAAGGGCAGGCCTGGGGCGCAGAGTAGCCCACAAGTGGGAGGAAGTTTGGGCAGAACTAAGGACTGAGGACTAAGAACCACCACGGAGCCCGTCCTCGGGCCACAATGCCCAAAGTAGAAAAACAAAATTACTGCCTGTGGGTGGAGTTCACTGTCTTCATAATAAATTTACACGGGGTTCTTTTAACCCTTTTCTAACCAAGCTGAAGAAGTAGTAAAGAGGGGCTGGAGGTATGGTTCACGGGCAGAGCAAATGTCTGGGAAAATATGAGGCCTTGAGTTCAAATCCCCCTGCTTTGGATTAAAAAAAGGGGCGATGAAGTCTCAGGGTCTTAAAATCTGACAAGGCAGAAGATTGTCTTGACATTTCTAGGTGTTCTGAAACACACAAGGAGTCTGAAAAACAAATCGGGGCTAGCCAGGGTGGTAACGCGGCCCGGCTTTGTCACCATTCTGAGAGGCAGGATGGCGTTTTGGAGAGCTAGGTAACCCGGTGGCCTTCCGAGTCAACAGCCACAAGCAGGAAGACAGCCGTAATCTCCCAGAACCAATGCGATCCTAGAATATTGTAACACTAAGAGGAATAGAAAGGACTGGGAGATTCCTTCAGGTCCAGCTCTGTTTGTTTTCTGCCATCATCTGGTGTCACTGAACACAGTGGGAGGTGGGGCGGCCGGTGCCTGGCAGGGGCCTGCACTCCGCTGGGGTGGCTGGTTTCCTTCTGGTTCACAGGCAGCTTCCATGCTGTGCATGCGGCTTCCGAATTCTGGCCCACTCTTGTTTGCAGATAATTTGACTCTTACTGCTGTCTTTCAAATGGAGCTTGAAGGTTTAAGTACTTTATAAAAGCTGTATAATATAACTGAGCTCCATCACTGCTCATTGCTTACTGTGCAATATGTTTTAGAGAAAGGCTGGCAGGTCAGAAGCTAGAAAGTGGCATCTAAATGGCTCTTTGGAGACAGGGCCTCGCTGGGTCGCCAGGCTGGCCTGGAACTGGAGATCCTCGTGTTTCAGCCTCGCTAGTGCCAGGATTACAGGTGTGCACCACCACATCCAGCTTTAAAAACTGACTATGGGGAGAAAAACAGAAGGTGAATCCTTCTACTCAGGAAAAGGCTTATTTTGGGGTTTCCAGATTTTCTGAAATAATCCTTTCTTCTCTGACCGTGGGAGACAGCAGCTGTCTCCAGGGGGCGGGGGGTGAGGGAGATTTGCCACCCACCTGGCCTGCACACTTGTGTTACACACCTACTCCCGTCCTTCATAGCCCATAGCAGGGAAGGAGCAGCAGTCCTAGCTGAGGGCACCGCAGACCTCGAAGATGCATGCTGGGTGTGTGTGTGACCCGTCCATCAGTCACCTTGCTGGGTCTCGGCTTTTGCACGCACAAAGTGTGACTATTACCCTGGAAAGGAGCGGCAGGTGTGGAAGTTGGGCACATGAGCCAGAGCAGTGAGGTTCAGCAGGAACAGGAGGGAGCCACACACGTAACCCTAACTTAAAAAACACAACAAAGTGGGCACAAGCTTAGGAACCCATTTTATTTAACCCAATATAGCACCATCTTAACATGTCAACTGATTGACAAAAAATTAACAAGGTGTTTTTTTTTTTCCATGTTCTTTTTCTTTTTGTGCCGAGTCTCTGGGAAATGGGACAGCTCTGTCCACCCAGCGGGCCGCTTGGAGATGGCCACAGGCCACACCCTGTCCAAGCACCTACCTGGAATAAAAGCGAACGCAGATGGCGGGGACGCACACTCGTGGCATGGGTTCTGTGTTTTTGTTACTTTCTTAAGATCTGAATTAGGTAGTGACTCAGCTCAGAAGCAGACAGTCCGTAAAGGAAAATAAAACCTGATGCAACTATAACACAAACTCAGACCGCATTCCGTACCTCATCAATGACACCTGCTAGGGAACAGCACTCGGATGGCAGCAGCCAGCCGTCTCTCGCTCTACGCATGGCTGTGTGCACCGTTCTCCCGCTACCACCCTCTCCCCACATTGCTCTTTATATCGCCCTATGTTGCTTGCCTGCCTGCCTGCCTGCCTGCCCCAGGATCCCTGGAAAGCCAGGGTTCACCTGAATGGCTTCCATTTCCTCCTATAAAATCCAACCTGTATTCTCTGAATGTGAGAGCAACCCATGCACCAGGACGACTTGATTCTAAGTGAGGCTACACTTTCACCCGTGCACACAAGCTCACACTCACACACACACACACACGTACATACTGGATAGTGCTCCTCCCGCTCTATGCGAAGCCCCTGAAGGCAGGCGGTGCATCAATCTCTCTCTGGCCCGACACAGGTGGTCAGGCTGGAGGAGCAAGGACAGGAGATTCGTGTGCCTCTGCACCTCACATATAACCAGACTATGTGCTTAGCTCCTGTGACTCCAATATGACCACAGGCTGAAACCCTGTGGACTTGGATTTTGCATGTATCAAGAATTCACAGACAGCATCTCTCGAGTACGGGCTCTCCCACTTAATCTGTGTGCCTGGTCATAGGGACTGAGGGAAAGGTGCTGCCAGCCAGGCGTCCACAGCATCCTGACCACGCTCCCGCCTCTGCCATAGGGCATGGCAGCCTTGCACTCAAAGCTAAACATTCCCAAACTAGCAAACGCTGAGCCCTAAGCAGGAATGCAAAGACAGACACGCAGCCGAACCTCAGAAGTAATACCACAGCACGCGGTGCAAGACTCACATCTGGCATTTCTGTAGAGGAGGAAGGGGTCCTGGAGCTGGAGGTCCAAGTCTTTAGTGATGGGCTCTGTCCTGTTCTCCATACTCAGCCTGTTCATGATGGTGAACCCATACTTGGGAGACGCCGACCTGGGGATCACAAAGGGTAAGGACAGCGCTTAGTGCATGGGGCCTACAGCAAGCCTCCTCCACCTGCTGTGCACACACACGTGGATGGCATGCGACTTTCTGCACATGCGGTCCTTCACAGACTGCACACATCTGTGCATATGGTCCCATGTACATGGACTGCACACATAACATTCTACACAAACAGTCCCACACATGCAGACTGCACACAAGTAACCTTTTGTATGTAGCTTCAAATACAGGCTGCACATGCTAACCTTGTGTGTACTGTTTCACACACAACTTCAGGTGTGTATACAGATTCACATATGCAGACTGCACTCATGTAAAGCAGCATTTCTGCAGTGAGCACCATTATATACACACATATAATATGTATCACCACCTAAGTGACAGGTTGTCCTGAGTAAAATAGCTCGTGTGTGTGTGTGTGTGTGTGTGTGTGTGTGTGTGTCTGTATCCCTATTGGTAAATTCCTTTAAGGCAGTAACTTTTTTTTTTTCAGTTGTGAGGCTTGATCTCATGGTCTGGGTGTTGTCCCTGAGCTTTTTTGCTCAACTGGTGCCACAGTTCCACTTCTGGTTTTCAGGTGGTTAATTGGCAATAACAGTTTCAAGGACTTTCCTGCTTGGGCTGGCTTCGAACCATGATCCTCAGATCTTGGGTAGCTGGGATTACAGATGTGAGCCACCAGCATCTGCTGGTAATTATTTATTAAAATCTTTCTAACATAGTTTTAGAGGATCTTGGTAGTTCACAGAGCATACATCAAAATTATACCAAGAAATTTCCACACAAAACGTTAAATATTGCCTGAAACGAATTATAAAGTTGAATGGTGGTCCAATGCAGTTGTGAGACAGACCATAAGTGAAGTTTATGTGAGGGAATGTGCGTTTTCTTTCTTCCATATAAAGCAACAGCTTCATGGATACACTCTTATACAGATTGCTCTCAATAAACATGTGGCACTCAGTATTTTTGTTGTTGTTGTTCATTTCATTCAATAATCTTGGCTGCTTTCGCATTAAGCGGAAAGCACCCGAGTGACACAGCACAGGTGCTGATGGCGGTGGCTCGGGCTCGGGCTGGGTCTGCCTGGTAACAGCCATGCGGCGAGGCGCCTGGGGATGGCTAGTGGCAAGGGAATGCCCCGCCTGTGCCCGGAATGCAGCGCTCACCGCAGGTGAGCGTGCTGAGCCCACACCACTGCACGCGGCCTCACCTGCCGCTGGGTGACCCAGGCAGACACAGGTCCTCGCCAGGGTGTCCCCTTGCCGTGACCCCATGGTGGCCAGGCACTGTCCCTCTGTGACCACCTAGTGCCAAGCCTACCTTGTCACCTCCCGTCTCTTGTGGTGGTGTATCCTGCACTGCGGTTCACGTGTGAATGAAACCCTGGGAGGGGCTCGGGCTGGACTTGTACTGGGCACAGGGCGGGCAAGGTGCTGACAAGAGGAGGAAGCACGGGTGCCGGGCCGCTGGGGAGGGGCATGACACCAGGATGGCCACACCGGGGTGGACACGACAGGGAGGCCAGACGAGGACCAGCAGCGTGGACGGAGGCGATCGTGTTGAGGCTCTGGGCTCGGAGTGCAGGACAGGCTGAGGATCTGGTGTTTACTGCTGCTGTGCGCTGTCAGCCCCACAGCTGTGTGTGTCGTGTGTGCCCGCAGAAGGGACAGCTCTGGTCAGTCCCGGGCTCTGAGCAGAGCTCTTCAGTTGTGGATGGTGCTTGTCTGAGCAGTTGGGTGGGAAAGGGGGCTGGTGACGCTCTTTCCAGATACCAGCAAGGGGGATCTAGCCCCGCCCGGCCTGCTCTCCAAGAACGGTGTGCACTGTCCCGAGCCACAGAACAACAGTCCACAGCCTCTGTGAGCACCATGAGGACTCACAGCCAGGGTCACGTGGTGGCCCCTTCCTGCTGCCAGCTAAGCTTCAAACCAGAATTCCTCTGTGTTATTCCTCTTTGTAACAAGGCTGAACTTGGAGACATGTGACAACAAAACCAAACCAGCCCATTCTGAGAGGAAACCAGTCTTACCTTGTGTACACAAACAGCGTTCCTTCCACGTCGGTCTTCTCCTGGAAGACAGAAACACAGCCATCTGTGCGTGCAACACCCCGTCCACGCATGCAACACATCCCCATCTGTGTGTGCAACACACCCATCTGTGTACGCTCTCCAGAGACAGAGACCTGCCCACTCTTGCAGCCATTATGGAGGCCGATCTGTAGGGTTAAGGACCTGTCCACAGCCCAGCACTTGGGTGTGCAGCAGTATGTGTATACATACACACAAGTATATGTACGTATATATGCATACGCACATATACCTGCGCATACACATTTATGTTTTAGTGTGGAAGAGACTGTCCACTGTTGCTCACTGCTTTTTTAGGTAAAGTAGGCAATGATCTCCCAGGTGACTGGGAACAGCTTGCCTCCTGGTCAGGTGTCATTAGGTCCTACAGCTAAACCACTACTACTAGAGAACTCTTGTTTTTGTGTTTGAGTTTGGCTGCTAGGAAAGCAGACTTAGATTCTTTGCATCAAGAACTTAAAAACAAAACTGTGAAGAACCTGGGGGTTCTTTTCCTTTTTCTGTTCTTTTTTTGTGGGGGGTGCTAGGGATGGACTCCAGGGTCTCCCCCAAGTAAGGTGAATGCTGTGCCCCCAATTTCCTTCTCCCTCTGGTTCTGTGTGCAGGATGCCCTGGTTAGCTCCTGTCCAGGCTGGGGACATGCTCAGGGCGATGGCTCCCTGGCTCCCATGTTCATGGGTGTTTCTGACTTGGAGAAAGCGGATAGAGAACATTCCACTGAAATCCTTACCTGGCTCTGGAACTCATTTGAATATAATAGGTAGTTATATAATGATATAATTTTGCATAAAAATTACCGTGAGAAAAAAGTAGGGTGGGTTACAAAATTAAAAGTGTTCCTCTGGCTGTGGAAGCACCAAGAGTCAGGCCGTCACTGCTGGGTGGTGCATCCGGGAGAAGTCCAGCAGTGCAGCTCCAAGGCTGGGTGGTGTCCCAGCCCCATTCCCCTCCCCAATATATGACATATTTAGTGTGCTTGGTCACACGGGCCACGCCACAGCCCCCCAAGTCTGCTGAGGGTCGGGGTGCGGGAGGTAGAGGGCCGGGGTCCAAGGGGCTCCGAGGGCCGGGGTCTGAGGGTCAGGGTCCGAGGGGTTCAGGGCCGGGTTCTGAGAGTCGGGGTCTGAGGGGGTCTGAGGGTCGGGGTCTGAGGGGGTCTGAGGGCCGGGGTCTGAGGGGGTCTGAGGACCGGGGTCTGAGGGGGTCTGAGGGTCGGGGTCTGAGGGGGTCTGAGGGGGTCTGAGGGTCGGGGTCTGAGGGGGTCTGAGGGTCGGGGACTGAGGGGGTCTGAGGGGGTCTGAGGGTCGGGGTCTGAGGGGGTCTGAGGGTCGGGGTCTGAGGGGGTCTGAGGGTCGGGGTCTGAGGGCCGGGGTCTGAGGGTCGGGGTCTGAGGGCCGGGGTCTGAGGGGGTCTGAGGGGGTCTGAGGAGGTCTGAGGGTCGGGGTCTGAGGGGGTCTGAGGGCCGGGGTCTGAGGTGGTCTGAGGGCCGGGGTCTGAGGGGGTCTGAGGGCCGGGGTCTGAGGGGGTCTGAGGGTCGGGATCTGAGAGTCGGGGTCTGAGGGGGTCTGAGGGCCGGGGTCTGAGGGGGTCTGAGGGTCGGGGTCTGAGGGGGTCTGAGGGTCGGGGTCTGAGGGGGTCTGAGGGGGTCTGAGGGCCGGGGTCTGAGGGCCGGGGTCTGAGGGGGTCTGAGGGCCGGGGTCTGAGGGGGTCTGAGGGTCGGGGTCTGAGGGCCGGGGTCTGAGGGGGTCTGAGGGGGTCTGAGGGCCGGGGTCTGAGGGGGTCTGAGAGTCGGGGTCTGAGGGCCGGGGTCTGAGGGGGTCTGAGGGGGTCTGAGGGCCGGGGTCTGAGGGGGTCTGAGAGTCGGGGTCTGAGGGCCGGGGTCTGAGGGGGTCTGAGGGGGTCTGACGGCCGGGGTCTGAGGGCCGGGGTCTGAGGGGGTCTGAGGGCCGGGGTCTGAGGGGGTCTGAGGGCCGGGGTCTGAGGGGGTGTGATGGGGTGTGAGGGGGTCTGAGGGGGTCCGAGGGCCGGGGTGCGGGGCTCGGCCTCGCTGGGACTCGGCCCCCCTCAGCTCTTGGGGTCCCGCACCGCAGCACCGGGCGTCTGAAGGGTCCGGACCTCCGCCCCGAGCCTCCCGCCCCGGCCCCCGCCCCCCCCCCCCCCGCCGCCGCCCCGGCCCCGCCTTCCCCGCCCCCCCACCCCCGCCGCCGCCCCGGCCCCGCCGCCCCCGCCCCCCCCCCCGCCGCCCCTGCCCATGCCCCGCCGCCCCCGCCCCCACATGCCCCGCCGCCCGCCCCCGCCGCCCCCGCCCCCCCATGCCCCGCCGCCCGCCCCCCCCCCGCCCCCACATGCCCCGCCGCCCGCCCCCGCCGCCGCCCGCCCCCCCCCGCCGCCGCCCGCCGCCCCCGCCCCCACATGCCCCGCCGCCCGCCCCCCCCCCCCCCCGCCGCCCGCCCCCCCCCCCCGCCGCCGCCCGCCGCCCCCGCCCCCCCATGCCCCGCCGCCCGCCCCCCCCCCCCCCCGCCGCCCGCCGCCCCCGCCCCCCCATGCCCCGCCGCCCGCCCCCCCCCGCCGCCGCCCGCCGCCCCCGCCGCCCCCCTCCCCGCCCCCGCCGCCGCCTCCCCGCCCCGCCGCCTCCCCCGCCCCCGCCCCCGCCCCCGCCCCGGCCCCGCACGCACCCACTCGTTGGCGCGGTGGCCGAACGTGTACAGAGCCACCTGGCTGGCCACGTCCACGATGCGGCTGATGTAGGGGTCGTGGCGCTGCAGCGCCGCC
>NW_024871472.1:45000-46815 GCF_019054845.1 Dipodomys spectabilis
CTCCCTCCTTCCCTCCGTCCCTCCCTCCTTCCCTCTCTCCTTCCCTCTCCTTCCCTCTCTCCTTCCCTCCCTCCTTCCCTCCCTCCCTCCTTCCCTCACTCCCTCTTTCCCTCCTTCCCTCTCTCCTTCCCTCTCTCCTTCCCTCCCTCCTTCCCTCCCTCCCTCCTTCTCTCACTCCCTCTTTCCCTCCTTCCCTCTCTCCTTCCCTCCCTCCTTCCCTCCCTCCTTCCCTCCCTCATTCCTTCCCTCCCTCCCTCCTTCCCTCACTCCCTCTTTCCCTCCTTCCCTCCCTCCTTCCCTCCCTCCCTCCTTCCCTCACTCCCTCTTTCCCTCCTTCCCTCTCTCCTTCCCTCCCTCCTTCCCTCCCTCCTTCCCTCCCTCGTTCCTTCCCTCCATCCTTCCTTCCCTCTCTCCCTCCTTTCCTCCCTCCCTCTCTCCCTCCTTCCCTTCTTTCCCCCTCCCTTCCTGTCCCTTTCCTTCCTTCCCTCCTTCTTTCCTTCCTTCCTTCCCTCTCTCCCTCCTTCCTTCCTCCCTTTCTTACTTCTTTATCTCCTTTTTTCCTTCCTTCCTTCCTTCTCTCCCTCTCTTTCTTCCTTCCCTTCTTCCCTCCCTCCCTCCTTCCTTTTCTTCTTTTCCTTCCTTCCTTCCTTCCCTCCCTTCCTTCCTTCCTCCCTTTCTCACTTCAGTCCTCAGGGGCTTCTCGAGGGAGGGCAGGAGAAGGGGTCCCCGCACCAGCCCGAGGAGCCCGCATGCCATCAGAAGCCACGGTGCTCATTCATGGCACCTGTAGCTCACACCGCGTCACGTTTGTTTAATATAAAATCAACCTGTTGGTGGCACGAAGTCCAACGGTGGCATTTGGAGAGTTGTGCAGCCGTCACCCCAGTGTTCTCTGGAACCCCCAAAGTGAATCCCGTGACCCCCAGGAAATGGTCCCCCGTGTTCCCTTCCACCCCAGCCACTGTCAGACCCCGTCTCTGTGGATTGACGCGGCTGAGTTGTTCAGGTGCGTGGAAGGCCTAGGGCTCCGTGTGTTCACTGCGTGAATTCTTGTTCCACCAAGACGAGTCTCTGAGCTGTAGAGGAGACATTAAATAAATAAATAAACAAGCAAACCCAGCACGCCAAGCGGGCCCAATAATCCTGCATTCCAGCTAAGCCGTGACACTGAGAAAGCTCTGACCTCTTTTCTTGGAATCAATTACACTCACCTTCTTCACATTTTACATCAGCTGAAGGAACAGCGTTGAGATAAAAATCTTGCCTGATGGAGATTTTTTTCCTTTCTGCTTTTAATTTCTTTTCTTGCAAACCAAGAACATCACAGATTATTTTGCCAAAAAAAATTTAGTATTTTCTGAGGCAAAACTCACAAGCTGTCTTTTTGCAGCCTGTGATGATCTCCTGTGTCCTGTCCCCCTGTCCGGGGGCCTGTGTCCTGACCCTGGGGCCTAGGGCCCGCCCCCTTGTCCTGGGGCCTGTCCCCATGTCCTGGGCCCGTCCTCCTGTCCTGGGCCCCCCCCCTGTCCTGGGCCTGGCCCCCCGGGGTGCTTGTGGCGTTGCCCAGGGCTTTGCTGCTCATCTTTCTGGAGTGAGCACGATCCATCCTTGGGGCAGGAGTTCCACGCAGCTGAGCTTGAGCTCAGGGCAGGGGCCAAGACGGGAATGGCGGGAGAGAGTCGGGCGGGGGGGGGGGAGGGTTCTGGTGCCCACCCCATCCGCAGAGGTGATTTGCTGTGGCCTCTCGCAGGGCAGAGTTGCTGCCGGAAGGTACCTGTGCCCCAGGAGGGGACCAGAGAGGCCGAGGCCATCTCC
>NW_024871473.1:0-177738 GCF_019054845.1 Dipodomys spectabilis
TTCACTCCCCATCCCCACCCTGGGACCCTGACCTACAGGGCACTCCTCTACTGCAAAGCACCCCCACGTGAGCAAAGCTCTGCTCTGCAGCCTTCCACGCCTCAGATCCCCCTGCGCACATCAAGGGAGACCACCAGTGCTGCCTCTACCCTTGGATGTCTTAAGGACCACAGGCAGGGAGGTCCGAGTCCCTGCCCACTGGCCCAGCCCTTTAGGGGTCTTCCTTGCCGAGGTTTTTTCTCAGCCTTGCTCTCCCTGCCCTGATGAAAACAAGGGATTTTTCAACCATCAAACATTCCTTCAATAGGCTGTCCAAGCCCTCAGCACTGCTCCCCCTCTATACCTTAGCCCTCCTGTTTTCACATAGGATGTGTACCACCAGCCACCTGCTTGACATTTTTTGGCTGTCCTCTTCCCTGACTCTCCTACCAGCTTGTGGCTCCTTCAGAGAAGGGACAAGTCTTTCTTTCCCTACTGGGCACCTCACACAGAAGTTGGCCCAGGGTGGCATTCAAAGAGTTTGCCTTTTCTTTCCCCAGCTGTTAGGCAATCAGCCCAGAATGAGTAGGGAGAATAATTACTTTTTTTTTTTTGCCAGTCCTGGGGCTTAAACTCAGGGCCTGAGCACTGTCCCTGAGCTTCTTTTTGCTCAAGGCTAGCACTCAACTATTTGAGCCATGGTGCCACTTCTGGCTTTTTCTGTTTATGTGGTACTACGGAATCAAACACAGGACTTCATGCATGCTAGGCAAACACTACCACTAGACCATGTTCCCAGCCCTAATCTCAACCTTCTTGAAGCAGTATTTACATCTTGGACTACTCCTAAACAGACTGTTTCTTGAAAATTACCTGAGGGAACATCTGTGGAATGTCTTCTGGATTGGTGTCTGCTTTCTGTGGAGCTGGTAAGACGGGTGGGTTTGCTGGTTTCAACCCAGGGATTTCTGGTCTCACCTTCTGCTCTTCTTCAGGTCTGCTACTCAGGGCTACAGAAGATAATCCTTTACCTCAGGGCTCAGAGGAAACTTAAACTGCTCCATAAGAGAAGTTTAGACAGACAGGGCAGGGGAACACCAAGAAGTAAATGAATTTGCCAAGTATGGAGGTATATGCCTGTAAGCCCAGCCACTCAAAAGGCAAAAGCAGCCAGGCGCTGGTGGCTCATGCCTGTAATCCTAGCTATTCAGGAAGCTGAGATCTGAGGATCCCAGTTCAAAGCCAGCCAGGGCAGTAAAGTCCATGAGACTCTTAATTCCAACTAACCACCAGATAATCACAAGTGGTGCTGTGGCTCAAAGTGGTAGAGCACTAGCCTTGAACAAATGAGCTCATGGAGAGTGCCCAAACCCCGAGTTCAAGCCCCCTCCCTCAACACCAACAACAAAAAAGACCCTACTTGAAAAATGAACTAAAGTAAAAAAAGTGCTGGGCATGTGGCTCAAATGGTATATAGCACTTACTGCCCTGAGTTAAAAATCCCAATTAAAAAAAAAAGACATGGGGCTGGGAAGGGCCTCAGCAGTAGAGTGCTTGCCTTGCATACCTGAGGCCCTGAGTTTGATTCCTCAGCACCACATAAACAGCAAAGGCCAGAAGTGGCGCTGTGGCTCAAGTGGTAGAGCACTAGCCTTGAGCTAAAGAACTGAGGGACAGTGCCCAGGCCTAGAGTTCAAGCACCACAACTGACCAAAAAAGAAAAAGTCACACTGAATTTGAGAATAGACAATTTCATTATTTTCAAAGAGCTTGACCTAAGCACAGCACACCACCCTTCACTCTAACAGGGCAATGTGTCTGTACAACTGCAGCTCTCTGCCTCTCCCCGGGAACGACAGTCATCGAGGAGCAAGCTCAGAACAGATTCTCTATGTCCTCACCAGAAATCTACTGGTCTGCTGTAAACGAATGACAACGAGCAGTGGGATATTAATGTAATCAACAAGACTGAGCACTCCAACTCAAGACCGATGCTCTTTCGCCAGACAGGCTGGAACAGCAAGTTACAGCCAGGTACCCTCACAGTCAGTTTGTTGTTTTAAACTGAGTCACTAGGCTCTACCTGCCCTGAGCCCCAGCCCAAGTATCCTCATTGTTTCTGATACCTTTCCACTGGTCAGCCACGTGTACGTAGGACAGGAACCCACAAAGAACCAGAAAGGCCAAGAGGAAAAGAATCACGTTCCGCTGTAACCTCGACAGCTGCTTCCATTTCTAAGGAAGAGACAGAGCATGACATTGTCACAGATGCAGGAGGACAGGAACCGCGAGAGACCCCGTGGTCAGCCGCACTGGCTGTCGGGGCAGAGCAGCTTCCTGGGCGCGCGCGGGACCAGCGCGGACCGCGGGCGGCGCGGGGCGGCGGAGGCCCGGCCCGGGAGGTCAGGCGCGCCCGGGCCGCCCTCCGCGGGCGCCGGGGCGGCGCAGTCTCCACGGCCGGGGAGAGCGGGCGCCGGGGCCGCGCCTCACCCTCCAGCAGGAGCGCCGCCGCCGGCTCTTGCTGTTGTCGTAGCTCTCGCCCAGGCTCAGCGTCACCGAGATGAAGTCCTGGTGGGGCGCCGGCGGCGGCGGCGGATACATGCCGTCGACTCCGGCCGGCGCGACTCCGCCCGCGGACGGCGTCAGGAAGCCCAAGTCCGCAGCACAGCGCCGGCGGCCATAGCACCACCGTGCACACCCCGCCCATCGTCCCGGACGCCCGTGCGCACGCGCCTCACCTTTCACCAGCCGTCGCGCAGGCGTCTTGCCGTGTCTTCTCACTGCGCACGCGCGCCGCCTCCGCCGCGCAGTCCTCTCCGAATCTCTTGCGTCGAAGATCCGCGCCTGCGCCGTACTTTACGTCATGCGTCCGCGTCCGCCGCGGGGCCGTCACCCGGCAGGGCGGGCTCCCAGCCGCGCGGGCCCGCTCCGCGGCCACTGTGCGGAAGTAGGGCCCCGCTCCCCGGACGGCCGCCGCCACCGTCCTCGCGAGGCCCGCCACCGGAACCGGGCCGTGGGCGCGCCCGACGGGAGGCGAGGAGCCCCCGCGAGGCTGCGTCCGGGCCGGGCGCGCGGAAGCCGCCGGCGCCCCGGGCCTCTGCACACACCCCCGGGCCTCTGCACCCCCCCCGGGCCTCTGCACCCCCCCCGGGCCTCTGCACTCCCCCGGGCCTCTGCACCCCCCCCCGGGCCTCTGCACACCCCCCCGGGCCTCTGCACACCCCCCGGGCCTCTGCACCCCCCCCGGGCCTCTGCACCCCCCCCGGGCCTCTGCACACCCTCCCCGGGCCTCTGCACACCCCCGGGCCTCTGCACCCCCCCCGGGCCTCTGCACCCCCCCCGGGCCTCTGCACACCCCCCGGGCCTCTGCACCCCCCCGGGCCGCTGCACCCCCCCCCGGGCCTCTGCACCCCCCCGGGCCTCTGCACCCCCCCGGGCCTCTGCACACCCCCCGGGCCTCTGCACACCCCCGGGCCCCTGCACACCCCCGGGCCTCTCCCTCCCCAGCCGCTGCACCCCCCCGGGCCTCTGCACACCCCCGGGCCTCTGCACCCCCCCCCCGGGCCTCTGCACACCCCCCCCCGAGCCTCTGCACCCCCCCGGGCCTCTGCACACCCCCAGGCCTCTGCACCCCACCCGGGCCTCTGCACACCCCCGGGCCTCTGCACACCCCCCGGGCCTCTGCACACCCCCGGGCCTCTGTCCCTCCCCAGACCTCTGTCCCCCCCAGCCGCTGTCCCCCCCCTGGCCTCTGTCCCTCCCCCCCGGGCCTCTGTCCCTCCCCAGACCTCTGTCCCCCCCAGCCGCTGTCCCCCCCCCTGGCCTCTGTCCCTCCCCCCCGGGCCTCTGCACACCCCCGGGCCTCTGCACACCCCCGGGCCCCTGCACACCCCCGGGCCTCTGTCCCTCCCCAGGCCTCTGCACACCCCCCCAGCCGCTGTCCCTCCCCGGGTCTCTGACCCCCCCCCAGCCTCTGTCCCTCCCTCCCAGCCACTGTCCCCCCCCAGCCTCTGTCCCCCCCAGCCGCTGTCCCCCCCCCTGCCTCTGCCCCCCCCAGCCGCTGTCCCCTCCCAGCCGCTGTCCCCCCCCAGCCGCTGTCCCTTCCCCCTCTCCCTGGGCCTCTCCCTCCCCCGGCCTCTGCTGCCCGGGGGGCGAGCCCACTGCTTCCCAGAGCCCCAACCAGGAGTCCCCACTCAGAGAACGCCGCACGGTTGGGTTTGCCTGCGTCTGTTGCAGAATACCCCCACTCCTGTGTCCCCTTTTTCTTCCTCTTCCTTCTCCCTTCTTGAGTTATCTTTAAAAAAAAAAAAAAAAGGCACAAGGTTTATTATTTATTTATTTTTTTTTTGCTGGTCGTGGGGCCTGAACTCTGGGCCTGGGCACTGGCCCTCAGCTCTTCAGCTCAAGGCTAGCGCTCTAGCGCTTGAGCCACAGCACCATTTCCGGCTTTTTCTGCTTATGTGGTGCTGAGGAATCGAACCCAGGGCCTCAGGCATGCAAGGCAAAGCACTCTACCACTGAGCCACCTTCTCAGCCCTTGAGTTATCTTTTGAGTTCCCTGCCGGCCTCTTTCCATGCGTGATTATTGACTCAATGAGTCCTTCAAACGTTGCTCCACTCTCTTACCAGGAACGGAACCAGTGGCAAAGCGGTGTTGTGTGGTAACTCGGGCCACTGGAAGTCTTCCAGAAATGAGGATGTAGGTCATGGTACAATTTCCAGTCATGCACACGACCCTAGTTCAATTCCCAGCGGGGGGGGGGGGGGGGGGGGGGGGGGGGGGAAGGGCTGGGAAGGTGGCTCAGTGGTAGACGCTTGCCTTGTATGCATGAGGCCCTGGGTTCGATTCCTCAGCACTACATAATCAGAAGTGGTGCTGTGGCTCAAGTGGTAGAGCGCTAGCCTTGAGCTGAAGAGCTGAGGGACAGCGCCCAGGCCCAGAGTTCAGGCCCCATGACCGAGGGGGGGAGGGGAGAAACAAAACAGGATGTGGAAGAAGAAAATGTAGCTGATGCTAATTCTGAGAATTTGGGGCCTGGTCTGAGGGTGTGTGTTTTCCCAAACAAGCTGTTGCCCATAGTACATGGGATGGCATTTAGAATTCCAGACGGCCAATGAGGAGATCACATGGTTAAAACAGAAGGCTGGGAATCTGACTCAGTGGTAGAGTGCTTGCCTAGCATACATGAAGCCCTAGGTTTGATTCCTCAGTATTACATAAACAGAAAAAAAGAGAAATGGCACTGTGGTTCAAGTGGTAGAATGTTCGCCTTGAGCAAAAGAAGCTCAGAGACAGTGCCCAGGCCGAGTTCAAGCCCCAGGATGGAAAAAAAAAAAAAAAAAGAAAAGAAAAAATGGAAAAGGAGGAATTTGTCAGAGCATAATACAAATTTTCTGTAGCTGAAAAATCTAGTTCAAGCCAGGCAGGGTGGAACAAATTACCCACTACTGAACATGTCCTTGTCAAGTTTCTGAGTTTCAAGATCAGTGAAGATTTGGAAGAATATAGAGAAGAAAAGAAAGCAAAGTCAGCCACAGGGAGCAATTATAAAATAGCATTAGATGGGGCTGGGAAGGTGGCTCAGTGGTAGAGCACTTGCCTTGCATAAAGTAGCATTAGCTTTCTCATTTGTGTTCTAATTCCAGAAAGCAAAACAAGGACCTCAGAATTCTGAGAGAATTCAGTTGAAACTCTCCTTTATATATTGTCTTTTTTTTTTGTCAGTCGTGGGGCTTGAACTCTGGGCCTGGATGCTGTCCCCGTGTGCTTCAGCTCAAGGCAAGCCTCTACACAGAGCCACTTCTGGTTTTCTAGTGGTTTGTTGGAGATAAGAGTCTCACGGACTTTTCTGCCCAGGCTGGCTTTGAACCATATTGTCTTAAAGTCTGTTTTACCCAGTGTTGGTATAGTCAGTCTATCACTGATGTTTTTACAATGTATCTTTTCCAAAACCAGCTAAAATACATAATGAGAACCACAGATATACAAACCCCAAATTGAAATGAGAAACAGACCACTTAAAAAGTATTGAGGGCCGGGCGCTGGTGGCTCGCACCTGTAATCCTAGAGGCTGAGATCTGAGAATTGAGGTTCAAAGCCAGCCCAATCAGGGAAGTCCGTGAGACTCTCCAATAAACCATTAGAAAATGGAAGTGGTGCTGTGGCTCAAGTAGAGCACTAGCCTTGAGCTGAAGAGCTCAAGCCCCACAACTGACAACAACAAAAAAAAGTAGGGCAGGTACCAGTGGCTCACACCTGTAATCCTAGCTACTCAGGAGATTGAGATCTGATGCTGGAGGTTCAAAGCTAGCCCAGGCAATAAAGTCCCTAAGACTCTTTATCTCCAATAACCACCAAAAAGTCTTAAGTGGAATTGTGGCTCAACTGGTCAGGCGCTAGCCTTGAGGGGAAAAAAAACTTAGGGGCAGTACCCAGGCCCTGAGGTGCAAGCCCCAGGACCAGGCTCTAGTTTCAGACTTCCCTGCCTGGAGGCTTTGAATCACTATCTTCAGAGCTCAGCCTCCTGAGTAGCTAGGATTACAGGGGTGAGCCACCAGCGCCCAATTTACTATAATATAGTTAAACTAGAAATAAAGATTTGGGAAACCCACAAATACTTGAACAACACTTCTAAATAAACCAGAGTCAAAATGAAATCACAAAAGAAATTAGAATGAGCTGAATGAAAATAAGATGCAGTGAACACAGGGCTTAGAAGAAAATTTGTGACTATAAACTTTCATACTAGAAGAGGTGAAAAATCCCCGATATTTTTCTACATTAAGGAACTAGAAAGAAGGACTGGACCTGCTTTGACTGTATTTGATGTTGGTATAATTTGTGGAGGGGAAGGGCAAAAACAAATTGTTTAGGGATACAGGTGGACCCATTGCAACAATGAGATGTACGAGTCACACCGAAAAACGAACTTTACAACTTTGGGGGAGTGGTGGGGAGGGGAGAGGAGTGGGAACGCATGGGAAAGGGAAACAGAGGAGGTACCAATGCAGGATAAAAAATGTACTCATTATCTTGCCCATGTAATTGTAACTCCTCTGTACGGTATTCTTACAATTAAAAAAAAGAAAGGCTGGAGTTGTTCAAATGGTAAAGTGCTTGCCTACCGAGTACAAAAGAAGAAGATAAGGGGGCAAAAAACTAAATCCAGAGCAAACAGAGGAAGGCAATGAAGTATAAAACAAAAAAGGTAAAGACAAATACCTATTTCTTTCAGAAAAGAAAATTGGCAAGCCGGGCGCTGGTGGCTCACGCCTATAATCCTAGCTACTCAGGAGGCTGAGATCTGAGGATTGAGGTTTAAAGCCAGCCCAGGCAAGAAAGTCTGTGAAACTTATCTCCAATAAACCACCAGGAAACCGGAAGTGTCGCTGTAGCTCAAGTGGTAGAGCACTAGCTTGAGCTGAAGAGTTGAGGGACAGTGCCCAGGCCCAGAGTTCAAGCCCCACAACTGACAAAAAGAAAAGAAAATTGGCAAATGTTTAGCTAGACCAACAAAGAAAAAAAATGGAAGAAGGACATCAGTGCTGACCTTATAGGAATCAAAAAGGGCTGAGGCCCTAGCTCAAGAGGTTGACCTCCAGCGAACCTGAGACCCAGGGTTTAATTCCAGAATTAATAGACTACAAAAGAATACTACAAAGGACAAGCTATGAATGTTCAAGAGTCTGGGATCAAATGGAAATATGCCTAATGATACAATTGCCAAAATCAGCTTGAGAAGAAACAAAATTGGAAAGTACCTATAAGGAAACAGTAAATAACTGAAGATCTTTTTGTTAAGTGTGGTGGTCCACTATGGATTCTCAGGACTTGGGAGACAGAAGAAGCAGGACTAAAGAGTTCTAGGCAGCTAGGTGTCAGTGGCTCACGCCTGTAATTCTAGCTATGCAGGCAGGAGGCTGAGATCTGAGGATCAGGGTTTAAAACCAGCCTAGGCAGGAAAGTCAGACTCTCATCCAATAAACCACTAGAAAACCAGAAGTGGCACTGTGGCTCAAGTGGTAGAGCGCTTACCTTGAGCTGAAGAGCTGAGGGGCAGAGCCCAGGCCTAGAGTTCAAGCCCCACAACAGACCCCTCCCCCCAAAAAAAGTTCTAGGCTAGCCAGGGCTACATATAGAAACTTCGTTTCAAATAATATTTATGAATGATAAAAGTTCCAGTCCAGGTGGCTTAACTCCTACATCTACCAAACCTTAAAAAAAAGTCGATGCCCATCCTTATAAACTTTTCCAAATTATAGAAGAACAGGGTGTGTGTGGGAGGTAGTTGTGGAGGTGGGAGAGAAGACATAGTAGAGGGAAAACAAAGGAGGAGGCAACAATGCTCAATAGGAAATGTACTCATTACCTTGCTCATGTAACTGCAATGCCTCTGTGCAGCATTTTTACAATAAAAAATGTACAAAAAAGAAGAAGAATAGGTTCATTTCCCTTCATTCTATGAGGCCAGTAGTTACTTGATACCAAAATCAGAGAAAGAGCCGGGCGCTGGTGGCTCACGCCTGTAATCCTAGCTACTCAGGAGGCTGAGATCTGAGGATTGCGGTTCAAAGCCAGCCCGGGCAGAAGAGACCGTGAGACTCCTATCTCCAATAAACCACCAGAAAACCGGAAGTGGCGCTGTAGCTCAAGTGGTAGAGCGCTCACCTTGAGCTGAAGAAGTGGCGCTGTAGCTCAAGTGGTAGAGCGCTCACCTTGAGCTGAAGAGCTGAGGGACAGCGCCCAGGCCCAGAGTTCAAGCCCCACGACCGACAAAAAAAAAAAAAAAAAAACCAAAATCAGAGAAAGACAGCACAAGTAAGTTACAGGCCAATGTTCTCCATTAATAGAAGCACAAAAGTTTTGTGTAAAATAGTGAACAGAAGCCGGGCGCTGGTGACTCATGCCTGTAATCCTAGCTACTCAGGAGGCTGAGCTCAAGTGGTACAACACTCGCCTTGAGCTGAAGAGCTGAGGGACAGCGCCCAGGCCCAGAGTTCAAACCCCACGACCGACAAAAAAAAAAAAAAAAATAGTGAACAGAATCCAGCAACATTCAAAAGGATTTTATGTCATGAGGTCATGGGATTTATCTTAGGAATTTAAAGTTAACACCCTGAAACTGACACTGTGTTAATTGACTACCACCCAAAAATTGTAGTCTTCTCACTAGCAGCAAGAAAAGCATTTGAGGGCTGGGAAGGTGGCTCAGTGGTAGAGCGCATGCCTTGCATGCCAGAGGCCCTGGGTTCGATTCCTCAGCACCATATAAGCAAAAAAAGAAAAAAGCCGGAAGTGGTGCTGTGGCTCAAGTGGTAGAGCGCTAGCCTTGAGCTGAAGAGCTGAGGGACAGTGCCCAGACCCAGAGTTCAGGCCCCATGACCGGATTAAAAAAAAAAAAGAAGAAAAGCATTTGAGCCGGGTACTGGTGGCTCATGCCTGTAATCCCAGCTAGCTACTCCGGAGGCTGAGATCTGAGGATTGGGGTTCAAAACAAGCTCAGACAGTAAAGTCTGTGAGCCTTTTATCTCCAACTAAAAACCAGAAAACTGGAAGTAGTGCTGCAGTACTAGCCTTGAGCAAAAAAGCTCCGAGAGCTGGGCGCCGGTGGCTCACACCTGTAATCCTAGCTACTCAGGAGGCTGACATGTGAGGATTGTGGTTCAAAGCCAGCCTGGGCAGCAAAGACGGTGAGACTCTGGGCCTGGGCACTGTCCCTCAGCTCTTCAGCTCAAGGCTAGTGCTCTAGCTCTTGAGCCACGAGCACCACTTCCGGTTTTGTAGTGGCTTATTGGAGATAAGAGTCTCAAGGACTTTCTTGCCCAAGCTGGCTTTGAACTGCAATCCTCAGATCTCAGCCTCCTGAGTAGCTAAGATTACAGGCTTGAGCCACTGGTGCCTGGCTAATTGTCAGTTTTTTGACAACTGGACAAACACACATATACATATACAAAAATGAGTTTGTACCTTGTTTTATATCATAGGAAAAAAATCCTCAGAATGGATCATAGATCTAAATATAAGAGCTAAACGTATGAAACTCTGAAAAGAGTATTTTAAAAAATTCTGTTCCAGTCCTGTGGCCTAGGCACTGTTCCTCAGCTGCTTTTGCTCAAGGCTATGAGCCACAGTGCCACTTCCAGGTTTTTTCTGTTTTTTGGTCTGTCGCGGGGCTTAAACTCTGAGCCTGGGCGCTGTCCCTGAGCTCTTCAGCTCAAAGTGAGCACTCTACCCCTTGAGCCAAAGCGCTACTTCCAGTTTTCTGGTGGTTAACAGAAGAGTCTCATAGACTTTCCTGCCCAGGCTGGCTTTGAACCATGATCCTCAGATCTCAGCCTCCTGAGTAGCTAGGGTTAGAGGCATGAGCCACTGGCACCTGGCTTTTTATTTTTTGATGATTCTGTCTTCTGGATGGAAGGTGTATTCAAGTGTATATCAAGTGTGTCTTCAGAGGGTGGGGGGAGGGCACAGAACTGGGGGGGGGGAGAAGGGTGAACAAGTGCAGTAGTGGCGCTCACTGGACTCTGATGAAAATGAACTACATTACTTGTGGGTGGAGGTGGGAGGGAGGGAATAGGAGAGAGGGAACAGAAGACACTGTAGAAAGGAAATGTACGCGTCACCTGACTCATGTAATCCTTCTGTTTAGCACTATTATAATAACAATAAAGGGGGCTGGGAAGGTGGCTCAGTGGTAGAGTGCTAGCCTTGCATGCATGAGGCCCTGGATTCGATTCCTCAGCACCACATAAACAGAAAAAGCCTGAAGTGGCACTGTGAACTGAAGAGCTGAGGGACAGCACCCAGGCCCTGAGTTCAAGCCCTATGACCAAAAAGAAAAATAGTAACAATAAAGTAAATTGATTTAAAAAGAAGAGTCTAGGTTTGAGTTTAAGCCTGGGTACTGGCAAAAAAAAAAAAAAAAAAAACACAGCCATGGCAGCATGTCTGTGGTGTCAGCTACGTGGGGACAGAGGTAGGAGGATCAAGGATCAAGGCTGGCCAAAAAGCCTAGGGCCTTATCTGGAAAGACAGGCTGAAGCAATAAAGGCTGTGGTGCGGTCAGTGGCCGGGTACTGGGGCCCTGGCAGTCGTCGGCTGCTCGCTGGCATTTTCGGCAAGGCCCTCAGCTCCCTGCTTTTTTTTTTTTTTTTTTTTTTTTGGTCCAGTCATGGGTCCTGAACTCTGGCCTGGGCACTGTCCCTCAGCTCTTCAGCTCAAGGCTAGCGCTCTACCACTTGAGCCACAGCGTCACTTCCGGCTTTTTTCTTTTTGCTTATGTGGGGCTGAGGAATCGAACCCAGGGCCTCAGGCATGCAAGGCAAGCACTCTACCACTGAGCCACCTTCCCAGCCCCAGCTCCCTGCTTCTTTAAGTGGATTTTAGAAGGCCACAGCTTTGGTCTGCTGACAGGTAGCCCTGCCCTCCAGTTCTGATGCAACGGCAATGCCCCTCAGCAGCTGGACCCTGGTGATGGCCTGTCCTCTGCCCATATGGCCAGTAAAGCAACGAAGTCTGGACATGCCTCCTGCCTGGCCTCTCTCAAACTGACTTGTACTTGGTGGAAATGTATCCACAGAAGACCTCAAGCCCCATTTCTCCGGGCTTCGCCTCCAGAGGATGATGAGTTTGGTCTTGTCCTGTTAGATTTTTTTATTTTGTTTTTGTCAGTTGTGGGGCTTGAACTCTGGGCCTGGGCGCTGTCCCTCAGCTCTTCAGCTCAAGATGAGAGCTCTACCACTTGAGTCACAGCGCCACTTCCGGCTTTTTCTGTGTATGTGGTACTGAAGTAATCGAACCCAGAGCTTCATGTATGCTGAGCAAGCAATCTACAATGAAGCCATATTTCCAGCCTTGTCCTGGTTTTAATCTGGCTAAAATACTAGGGAGGAACCTCTGGGACTTGGCTTGGGTCGTGCAACAACCTCTTTACTAATGGACTGAGGCCGAAGTGGGGTTGTATCTGTGCCATCCGACCTTCCTGGAGCCAGGAGGTTGACCTGGGGAGGAGCAGCCCCTGCAGACTGCATTTGCTAGAGGACAGGTGGGTGTGGGATGTGCTGAAAGCCCCTCCCTGTGGATCATAACAGAGGAGACACTTTCCCACCCAGGCCTAGGTCACAGCAAGACCCCATTCCCGTCCAGGGCCTGAGGGTTGACCAGGCTTCAGCCCAGGGCAGCTCCCGGTCTCTTGACCACGTCCTCTGTGGAGCACATGGGCAGCAAAGATGGCGCTGAGGGGGAGTTGAGTGGGCAGAGCCCAATTTGCTTTAGGTTCAGTGTGTAACCAGCCTGTGGAAGCTTAGGTGCATGATAGGGTGTGACCTTGACAGTGATTGGTTCCTCTTCTGCCCCTGCCATGACACCCGCTCTTTTTTGCTTTAAAAAGGGCTTGCTCTGTGTTAATAAACGAGTTTTCCTGCTTGACTTGACTCCCCCCACGTCTGATCGTCTCCCAGGTTAAGGGAGGCTGGGGAACGGACCCCGTCTGTCTTTTGTGGCCGACAGTCCTCAGTCTTTGTCTTCCCCGAGCTTGGCAAGGTTCCAGCCCAGGGTTTTCACCCATCATAGCAGTAGGCACCGCAAGGTCCAGGTCTATAGCTGCGAGTTCTCCACGATGTGGGATGGAGATGCAGCCAGGGAAGCATGGGCACAGGGCCCCAGGGATGCTTCACCAGGATCTCGGAGGCTTGCCACAAGATGTCAGGCCACACAGCCTGGAGAGGCTTGTGAGCTAGCACCAAGAGCTTGAGGTCTTTCGTGGTATAAGTAACTCCGCCATGACCAATTTTAGGTTTCTACCTATATAACAACTGGCCCACATATTCCCAAAGCTTAACCATCAACTCTCCAGAAGCAGTAGAAGCTGGCTCCTGCACCCCACTAGGGGAGGGGATTGGACTGGTAGCTCCCACAAGGACTTTTCCTTTCTGGCTCATCCTGGAGCCATCTAGATACAGGCCAGCTCCAACACAGCCTCCAAGCTCTGGCCTGCCAGAGGCTACAAGAAAGTTGGCGATAGACTGCAAACCCTCCATAGATCGGGTCTGCCTTGGGCCTCCAGCACTACTCCTGTGCCCACCTGAGGGCTGCTGGAGCAATGTGGCCCCAGGCTGGCACTCCTGGCATTCCCTCTGCAGGGCTGAGCCCAGGGCAGAGAGGCTGGATGCAGATGTATAAGCCCCCAGCCATTTAGAGGGAAGGGGCCAGAACTGGAAGCTAGACCAATGCCAAATACACAGCAGCCCCTGCCCCTCCCCTCAGCTCCGTGGCTGTGACAGTGACAAGGGGCAGAGTGTGTCACGTACCCCCCCCCACTGCACTGCCCAGCACCTGGGGGTGGAGACCACCGGCAGGTCCTCCTGGAGGGCTTCTGCCAGTCTGCGGACCCCAGGGTTGCTATTGGAGATGTGATGTCACTGCGGGGGTGGGCCTTCAGCAGTCTTGAGTTTGGGAGAAGTAGCACACTCACTTAGGGGCTAGAAGGGCCAAAGCATTGGGACAGTGGATGGCAAGGGCTGGGGAGGGACATGAGCACTTGTTCCAAGAGGGGCTGGAGAAGGTAGGAATCAGGGCTGGAGGTGTCTCCCGAGGTCCAGGCCTGTGCTGTTGGGCTCTGCCACTGTCCCCCTGCTGGCCTTCCAAGCCTGGGAGGGGAGGGCCAAGATGGTAGCAGCATCCCCACAGATTTTTGAAACAGGAAACTATTGCCAGGGCGTCAAAGACATCACAGCACTGCGTGTGTGGCGATGGACCTGGTGCGGGCCTGGGCCTCGCGCCACCTCCCCAGCTCGTCTCATCTTCCCCATATATTTTCTTTGGGTGGTCGTGAGGCTTGAACTCAGGGCCTGGGCGCTATCCCTGAGCCTGGATGTGCTCAAGGCTAGCACTCTAGCACTTGAGCCACAGCACCACTTCCGGCTTTTTCTGTGTATGTGGTACTGAGGAATCGAACCCAGGGTTTCATGCATGCTAGGTGAGCACTCTGCCACTGAGCCACCTTCCCAGCCCACAGTGATGATTTCTGTGGACACTGTCCTGAGGTGTGTGGCTGCCTGGGACCTCGTTAGGGGGCAGGTATGGGTGGCTGCGGTGCAGGGCAGTTGGCCCTGGAAGCTAGCTGCCTCAATGAGCCAGCAGTGAACTGACATTAATTTATTTGGTCGGTGGTGGGGCTTGAACTCTGGGCGCTGTCCCTGCGCTCTTCAGCTCAAGGCCAGCACTGGACCGCTTGAGCCACAGCACCACTTCTGGCTTTCTGGTGGTTAATTGGAGATGAGAGTCTCAGCCTTTTCTGCCCGGGCTGGCTTTGAACCACGATCCTCAGATCTCAGCCTCCTGAGCAGCTGGGATGACAGGCGTGCGCCACCGGTGCCCACTTCCAGGCGGGGCCCGGGAGTGACCGAGGCTGGGCCGTGCTTCTTCCCAGAGGCGTCGTCTAAGGCGGCGGGAACGCGGGCAGGCAGCGTGGAGGTGACGGCACGGGGGTGCTGCGCGTGGTGGCGGGCGCGGCCAGCCCTGCGGGGGTCCAGACTGCACCGCGCCGGGCTCCGCAGGCGTGCAAGGCGCACACCCGCACGCACAGCACCGCCCCGTCCCGCTCACGCGCGGGCACACGCGCACGCACAGCCCTCCCCCCGTCCCGCTCACGCGCACGCACACGCACACGCACAGCCTCTCTGTCCCGCTCACACGCGGGCACACGCGCACGTACACGCGCACGCACAGCCCCCCCCCCCGTCCCGCTCACGCGCGGGCACAGCCCCCCCCCCCTGTCCCGCTCACGCGCGCTCACAGCCCCCCCCCCGTCCCGCTCACGCGCGGGCACACGAGCACGCACGGCCCCCCCCCCCCGTCCCGCTCACGCGCGGGCACACGCGCACGCAGGCGCGCTCGGCCGGCCGACCCGCGGGAGCGCGGGAGGAGGCGGCCCCGGTCCACGGCGCCGCCCCGCGCAGCGCCGCCGCCCCCGCAGCGCCGAGCCGAGGCGCAGCGCGGCGCCGGGGCAGCACCGCGGACAGCGCCCGCGGAGCCCGGGTCCCGACGTCCCCGGCGGGCGCGGAGCGGGCTGGGCGGCGCGGGGCGGGCGCGGCCCGGGCCCATGAGCACCATGCGGCTGCTGCCGCTCGCCCTGCTCTTCTCCTGCTCCTTCGCCCGCGCCGCCTGCGACCCCAAGATCGTCAACGTGGGCGCCGTGCTGAGCACGCGCAAGCACGAGCAGATGTTCCGCGAGGCGGTGAACCAGGCCAACAAGCGGCACGGCGCCTGGAAGATCCAGCTCAACGCCACCTCGGTCACGCACAAGCCCAACGCCATCCAGATGGCCCTGTCGGTGTGCGAGGACCTCATCTCCAGCCAGGTGCGCCGCCCGCCCCGCGCCCCGCGCCCCGCGCCCCGCGCCCCGCTCCAGCCCCGCCGGCCGCCCGCCCCGCTCCTCCCTCCCCGCGCCCCGCGCCCCGCTCCGGTCCCGCCGCTGCCCCGGCGCACGCGGCTGCCCGGCTGGGTTTGCTCCCGGAGGGCGGCGGGAGGAGCGAGGACATCTTTGTTTCTATTTTAGACCCCCTCTTCCCTCTCCCCGCTCGCCGATGTCACCGCGAGCCAGGTGGCGGGGCGGGGGCGGGGGCCGCGCGTGTCGCGGGGGGTGGCGGGACCGCGTGCCCGCCGTGCCGGGCTCAGCTGGGTGCGTCGGTGCCGCCTGTGGTGCTGCGGCCCGGGCTGAGCTGCCCCCCTCCCGGGCTGAGCTGCCCCCCCCCAAGCTGAGCTCTCCCCCCTCCCCAGACTGGGCTGTCCCCCCTCCCTGGCTGAGCTGCCCCCCTTCCCGGGCTGAGCTGTCCTCTCCCCTCCCCAGGCTGAGCTCTCCCTCCCCCCCAGGCTGAGCTGTCCTCTCCCCTCCCCAGGCTGAGCTCTCCCTCCCCCCCAGGCTGAGCTGTCCTCTCCCCTCCCCAGGCTGAGCTCTCCCTCCCCCCCAGGCTGAGCTGTCCTCTCCCCTCCCCAGGCTGAGCTCTCCCTCCCCCCCAGGCTGAGCTGTCCTCTCCCCTCCCCAGGCTGAGCTCTCCCCCCTCTCCAGGCTGGGCTCTCCCCCCTCCCCAGGCTGAGCTCTCCCTCCCCAGGCTGAGCTCTCCCCCCTCCCCAGGCTGAGCTCTCCCTCCCCCCAGGCTGAGCTATCCTCCCTCCTCCCCAGGCTGAGCTCTCCCCCCTCCCCAGGCTGGGCTGTCCCCCCTCCCCAGGCTGAGCTCGCCCCCCTCCCCAGGCTGAGCTCTCCCCCCTCCCCAGGCTGAGCTCTCCCCCCTCCCCAGGCTGAGCTCTCCCCCCTCCCTGGCTGAGCTGCCTTTCGCATCCCAATGAAGCCCCATGGAGCTGCAATGCGGCCCTTTATGTAAGAGGCAGGGCTGGCAGCTCTCGGGCGCCATGCCCACCACAGGCACACTCAGCCCACATACGTGTGAACCAGCATGGCACAATGGACTGCAGACCACTGCACGTGCCCACACCCACCTTCACACGTGTGCTTCCAGCACTTATCTGATCACGCAGACAGGTGTGACGGATGCCTCAGCACACGCGTGAGCACCTGCCAGCCCCACGTACCTGCATGTGAGCACTGACCTGACCTAGGCCCGGCCTCTTCCAGCCCCTCTGGGTGCACACTGCCTCAAGTGTGGGGCCACACTATGGCCCTCAGCCCAGAAGCCCCCTTCTCGCCCTGCCACCCGACACCCTCCAGCCCGGGAACCAAGGGATGGGAGTGGATGAGGCCCCATGGCAGTGGTGGCTTTCACCCCAAGTTCTGGGAGTGGAGGGAAGAGGCCGTCCAGCGGCTCACAGTGTGCCGGTCTGCGGGCCGGTCCCTCCACCTGGCCAGGGCCAATAGTGGCCAACGGCTGTCACTCACGCCCTCCCTGCTGGTGAGCTGCACGTGGTCCCTCCTGAGGAGTTGGTAGGACCTGTAGCTATAGAGGCTCAGGTAGGGCGGTGTGGACAGCCCCGGGCACTCCCTGTGACTTCTTGCCTGGAGAGGGCTGGGAGAAGGCCCCTCCCCGGACAAGCCTGTCCCGGAAGCTGAGGTCGGCGCTCTGAGCCAGGCGTGGGTCTCACTCCGGGCTGTCTCTTGTCCAGACAGTGGGATTCCAGCAAAGGGAGCCATGCACCCTGGCGGCTCCTGGCTGAACTCCCTCTAGCGTTCACACAGACCTTTCCACTGCCCGCCTGCCTGTGTCTGCATCCCAACCTCCTCTCTCCCACCCAGAAAGAGGGAGAGCACGTGGCAGGACCAGCCATTCTCCCAGCCCCTACCAGGGTGGGCGCATGTGCAGGCGTTGGGGAAACCACAAGAATTGGCTGCCACCCTCCCCAGGAGGTCCCCAGCCATAGCCCGGGGGCGGCCCTGTGCGGGGCGGGAGGAGGACCACTGGCCAGGGAGCCACCAGCTACCACGTGCCATGCGCTGCCTGTAGATTTCTGCCCTACCTTTGCCCTGACCACAGTAGGTTTGCTGACAGGGCACAGTGGCGGGCTCATTCCTTCTCCTCAGGGGTGCCCAGGCCTGTGCACACACGCGGCACCATCTGCACCCCAGCCCTGGGCCACAGAGGGCCGAGTGCCAGCCAGTCCTCAGCAAGCTGACTCTGTCTCCTGTGTCCACAGGTCTACGCCATTCTAGTCAGTCATCCTCCCACCCCCAACGACCACTTCACCCCTACTCCCGTCTCCTACACAGCCGGCTTCTACCGCATCCCTGTGCTAGGGCTGACCACCCGGATGTCCATCTATTCAGACAAGGTAAGCCTGATCCAGACTGGGACCCAGCCAGAAACCTGTATCCAACACAGCCCTAGACAGCCCTGGACAGCCCAGGATAGCCCTGGACAGCCCAAGATAGCCCAGGACAGCCTCGGACAGTCCAGGACAGCCTCGGACAGCCCAGAACAGCTCCAGACAGCCCCAGACAGCCCAGGACAGCCCAGGACAGCCTAGGACAGCCTCAGAACAGCTCCAGACAGCCCTGGACAGCCCTGGACAGCCCAAAACAGCCTCGGACAGCCCCAGACAGCCCAGGACAGCCTCGGACAGCCTCCTATAGTCCAGGACAGCCTTGGACAGCCCATGACAGCCTCGGACAGCCCATGACAGCCTCGGACAGCCCCAGACAGCCTCGGACAGCCTCAGACAGCCCAGAACAGCTCCAGACAGTCCAGGACAGCCTCGGACAGCCTAGAACAGCTCCAGACAGCCCCAGACAGCCTCCGATAGTCCAGGACAGCCTTGGACAGCCCATGACAGCCTCGGACAGCCTCAGACAGCCTCGGACAGCCTCAGACAGCCCAGAACAGCTCCAGACAGTCCAGGACAGCCTCGGACAGCCCAGAACAGCTCCAGACAGCCCTAGACAGCCTCCGATAGTCCAGGACAGCCTTGGACAGCCCATGACAGCCTCGGACAGCCCATGACAGCCTCAGACAGTCCAGAACAGCCTCGGACAGCCCAGAACAGCTCCAGACAGCCCCAGACAGCCCAGGACAGCCTCAGACAGCCCAGGACAACCCTAGGCAGCCCAGGACAGCCTCAGACAGCCTTGGACAGCCCAGGACAGCCCAAGACAGCCCAAGACAGCCTTGGACAGCCCAGGACAGGCCCAAACAGCCTAGGACATCCTCGGAAAGCCCAGGACAGCCCAAAACAGACTCAGACAGTCCAGGACAGCCTCAGACAGCCCAGAACAGCCCAGGACAGCCTCAGGAAGCCCAGGACAGCCCAGGACAACCCTGGACAGATGTGGACAGCCTCGGACAGCCCCAGACAGCCTCAGACAGCCCAAGACAGCCTCAAACAGCCCAGGACAGCTCCAGACAGCCCAGAACAGCCCAGGACAGCCTCAGACAGCCCAGAACAGCCCAGGACAGCCTCAGACAGCCCAGAACAGCCCAGGACAGCCCAGGACAGCCTCAGACAGCCTTGGACAGCCTTTGACAGCCCAGGACAGCCTCAGAAAGCCCAGGACAGCCCAGGATAGCCTCAGACAGCCCAGAACAGCCTTGGACAGCCCAGGACAGCCCAGAACAGCCCAGGACAGCCCAAGACAGCCCAGGACATCCTCGGAAAGCCCAGGACAGCTCAAGACAGACCCAGACAGTCCAGGACAGCCTCGAACAGCCTTGGACAGCCCAGGACAGCCTTGGACAGCCTTGGACAGCCCAGGACAGCCTCGGACAGCCCAGGACAACCTAGGACAACTCCAGACAGTCCCAGACCGTCCAGGACAACCTCGGACAGCCTCAGACACCCCAGAACAGTCCAAAACAGCCTCAGACAATCCAGGACAGCCCAAGACAGCCCCGGACAGCCTAGGACAGCCCCAGACAGCCCAGGACAGTGCAGGACAGCCCCAGACAGCCCTAGACAGCCCAGGACAGCCTTGGACAGCCCAGAACAGCCCAGGACAGCCCCAGACAGCCTCAGACAGTCCAGGACAGCCCAGGATAGCCCCAGACAGCCCTGGACAGCCTCAGACAGCCTCGGACAGCCCAGAACAGCCTCAGACAGTCCAGGACAGCCCAGGATAGCCCCAGACACCCCAGGACAATGCAGGACTGCCCCAGACAGCCCAGGACAGCCTCGGACAGCCCAGGACAGCCTTGGACAGCCCAGAACAGCCCAGGACAGCCCCAGACTGCCTCAGACAGTCCAGGACAGCCCAGGATAGCCCCAGACAGCCCCAGACAGCCCTGGACAGCCTCAGACAGCCTCGGACAGCCCAGAACAGCCTCAGACAGTCCAGGATAGCCCAGGATAGCCCCAGACAGCCCAGGACAGTGCAGGACTGCCCCAGACAGCCCAGGACAGCCTCGGACAGCCCAGGACAGCCTCGGACAGCCCAGGACATCCCCAGACAGCCTCTGATAGTCCAGGACAGCCTTAGACAGCCCATGACAGCCTCAGACAGGCCAGAACAGCCCCGGACAGCCTCAGACAGTCAGGACAGCCCCGGACAGCCTCGGATAGCCCAGGATAGCCCTAGACAGCCCTGGGCAGCCCACATCAGCCCAGGGCCACAACCAGGCACTGAGCCCGGATGGGGAGGAGTGAGGCCAGGGGCCCTCTGAGGAGCCTCTAGAGACTACGCAGGTGTGTGATGCACATGGGTGCATGCACTTGCGAGCACACACGCACACACCGTGTGCCAGTTCACACCGTCAGAGACGTGCCCACGTGTTCTCACACCCACACACTTCTGCACATACACTGCAGCCCACTGCATCCACGATCACACACTGGCACACACAGCGGCCTCCTCATCCCCTGCACACGTGTACACACACAGTCGCACAAACATCCACTCAGGAAGATGGCCTGGTAGGTCACAGGCACCAATAACATTTGCTTGGGCCAGGAGAGGGAGGTTAGGTGGGCTGGGCAGGGGGAGGGCTGAGGGAAGGGGGGACAGGCTTCCTGAACAGGAGGGCTTTGCAAGGGTTCCAGGAGAGCTGGGAGAAGGACTCTAAGAGGAGGCAGGGCCTGGAGGAGGGACATACTTGGCTGGCAAGGAGAGCAGAGGTGCTCAGCATGGCCCACCACAGGGCATGCGTGGGAAGCAATGACAGCGGGATAGAGATGGTTGTGGAGGGCACTCAGGCCCCTGAAGCGCCCTGGCAGCCCGCAGGCCGGGGTGGACCTCCACCCCACCAGGGCCCCCGAGCTGGCAGAGCAGCGTGACGAGTGAATCTTCAGGAAACCTCATGCTTGAGTAGCATGAGGACTTGCTGTAGCTTGTGGAGTCTCACTCCCTCTCTGCCTGGGAGCACCCCCAAGGGGGATACGTCTGGGCCCCACGTCGCTAGAAGGGCTAGAGACCAAGACCCGCACCCCTGTAGGCCCTAGGCTCCTGACAGCTGGGGCTCAGCGGCCACAGGCCAGCCAGGTGGTGCCTTGGCTGAGCTAGAGCACCCGGTAGACTGTGCAGTGAACTGCTGGGTCTCCCGCCTGTTCAAATTCCTCCTGCCTAGAGGCCACAGTCCCAAATAAAGCTGCTTTAAGACAGAACTGGACCCAGCCAGCCCCAAGAGAGTCTGAAAGGACAGTGTTTCCCTTGGATGAAGTGGAAGGAAGGCCAGGCTCCCTGGGTCAGACGCAGGGGAACAGAACAAGGCCAGGCCAGCCATCCATGCTGAGGTGCAGAAAGCCAGCACACCCAAGCTCACAAACTGCATCCATGACATCACCCAGCCTGGAAGAAAATGCATACGCCCCAGTGCCTCTAGCCACAGCCCCTTTGACCTCCCTGGCAGCAGTGTCCTCGCTCGTAGAGGGGAGAAAATGTGTCCCACCAAGGAAAACAGCCAAAGGCAAACAAGAAGCTGGGGCTCCACAGCGCGGCGTGGGTGAAATCACCACAGGCCAACCGCCTGGGCCTGAGAAGACCAAATAGAAGACGCACACTCACAGCCAGACCCGGGCCCCACAGCCCCTACTCAGCCACATTTCAATCCTAAATGCAGATTCTGAAATTTGGGGCAGCCCCCACATGCAGCCCCCTGGGGTCTCCGCAGTGCTCTCTGGCAGAACTTTCTGAGCTCCAGCCATCTAATGATGGGTGGGCAATCAGGGAGGTGCCAGAGACCCCAGAGCCCTTCACTTCTCAGATTAGACGGTACGGGAGGGGTCAGGACACGGGGCAGCGGCGTGAGGGCTAGGAGCTGGCCGCCCAGCCACACGGCCTCAGCCTCCCCGGCTCCACCCACAGAGCATCCACCTGAGCTTCCTGCGCACTGTGCCACCCTACTCCCACCAGTCCAGCGTCTGGTTTGAGATGATGCGAGTCTACGGCTGGAACCACGTGATCCTGCTAGTCAGCGATGACCACGAGGGCCGGGCAGCGCAGAAGCGCCTGGAGACGCTGCTGGAGGAGCGCGAGTCCAAGGTGAGGCCCCGGCGCGGGCGGGCGCCTTGGCTGGCAGGAGCGGGCAGGCGCCGTGTCTGTGGCTCCTTGTGAACACCTCTCTCTCCATCCTGCATGCTCCGCTCCACCTCGCCGGGCGGCGACGCCCCGGCCTGTCCTCGGCTCATTTCACTTGCTTTTGCCATTAGTCGAAATCTCCTTCGTGTCAGTCCCTGCCGGGCGGGGGCACGACTACCTGGAGCTGCGCAAACACTGGTCCCTGCCTCGCCCCTCCCGCCCCTCAGGGCCCACAGGCCCCCACTCCCCATCCGGCCAGCACTAGCCAGGTCAGCAGAGGCCCTGACCAGATTCAGAACTTGGCAGCACACAGCCCCGCCCCTGCCCAGTGCCAAGTCCCAGCGGCCTCCATGGCTGTCCTCCTACTCTGGCCACCCCCAAAGGCTGAGCCACCCCCTGCTGGGACACGGCCCAGGTTCCCACTGAGGGAGGCCTCAGCCAGCACTGACACCATACCTCCATCCCATCCCAACTCCCCCTGCTGTCCCCCCTCCAAGACCCCCTCCCTCCTTACAAGACGATTTAGACACACTACTCCAGGACATACTGGCACCCCCCCCCCCCGCCATCCAGCCACCCATATCGTGGCACTGCCAGGGATCAGAGCCAGGAATTCTGGGGGTCTGAGTGACCCCCGAGCCCTTCCTTGCCCACCCTGTGGTCAGCCTGAGGACAGGCTGGCCTGGACAGCTGTATTTGACCACAGGGCTCTGGGTTCAGCACCAGGCCAGGCCACCAGGCCAGGCGTCTGGGTCTGCGGGGAGGGAAAAAGCCCCAGGCGCAGGCCAAGGGCGGGTGGGTGGGTGGGCATGTGGGCTGGCGGGCATGTGGGCGGGTGGGCTGGCGGGTGGGGAGCATGCTCGGTCTGAGTCAGAGCTGGCTTCATTAGCCCCACCTTTGGGCCCCTACCCCAGGTGTCACAGGTCTCGGGGGACAAAGGGGCTGGGGGCTGGGGCTTGGGCAGACCTAGAGGGTCTATGGGAGGTGGCTATGACTGCCAAGGACTCTAGCCTTCCAAAGATAGCCACCCCAACATCCCACACACCTGCCCTCTGGCACCCCCCCACAGCCTCAGACGCCAGCCCCCACTCCCCCACCACAGCCTCAGATGGCCACCCCACCCCCACAGCCCCCACCACAGCCTCAGACGGCCACCCCCACCCCCACACCCCCCACCACAGCCTCAGACGGCCACCCCCACCCCCACAACCCCCCACCACAACCTCAGATGGCCACCCCCACCCCCACACCCCCCACCACAGCCTCAGACGGCCACCCCCACCCCCACATCCCCCACCACAACCTCAGATGGCCACCCCCACCCCCACAACCCCCACCACAACCTCAGATGGCCACCCCCACCCCCACAACCCCCACCACAGCCTCAGATGGCCACCCACACCCCCACACCCCCCACCACAGCCTCAGACGGCCACCCCCACCCCCACATCCCCCACCACAGCCTCAGACGGCCACCCCCACCCCCACAACCCCCACCACAACCTCAGATGGCCACCCACACCCCCACAACCCCCACCACAGCCTCAGATGGCCACCTCCACCCCCACCCCCACCATAACCTCAGATGGCCACCCTCACCCCCACATCCCCCACCACAGCCTCAGATGGCCACCCCCACCCCCACACCCCCCACCACAGCCTCAGACGGCCACCCCCACCCCCACAACCCCCACCACAACCTCAGATGGTCACCCCCAATCCCCCACCACAGCCTCAGACAGCCACCCCCACCCCCACATCCCCCACCACAACCTCAGATGGCCACCCCCACCCCCACATCCCCCACCACAACCTCAGATGGCCACCCCCACCCCCACATCTCCCACCACAACCTCAGATGGCCACCCCCACCCCCACAACCCCCACCACAGCCTCAGATGGCCACCCACACCCCCACAACCCCCACCACAACCTCAGATGGCCACCCCCACCCCCACATCCCCCACCACAACCTCAGACGGCCACCCCCACCCCCACACCCCCCACCACAACCTCAGACGGCCACCCCCACCCCCACAACCCCCACCACAACCTCAGACAGCCACCCCCAATCCCCCACCACAGCCTCAGACAGCCACCCCCAATCCCCCACGACAGCCTCAGACGGCCACCCCCACCCCCACACCCCCCACCACAGCCTCAGATGGCCACCCACACCCCCACACCCCCCACCACAGCCTCAGATGGCCACCCCCACCCCCACCACAGCCTCAGACGGCCCCCCCCACCCCCCACCACAGCCTCAGACGGCCACCCCCACCCCCACACCCCCCACCACAGCCTCAGGCGGCCACCCCCACCCCCACACCCCCCACCACAACCTCAGACGGCCACCCCCACCCCCACACCCCCCACCACAGCCTCAGGCGGCCACCCCCACCCCCCACCACAGCCTCAGACGGCCACCCACACCCCCACAACCCCCACCACAACCTCAGATGGCCACCCCCACCCCCACACCCCCCACCACAGCCTCAGACGGCCACCCCCCCCCCACGCCCCTCCCACACTCACAGTAAGTGCTCAGTCACTCCCTGGACATCCATGCGCACCGCAACTCCAAGACACTGTGCACCGTCCACGCAGACACACACGGTGCACCCCGCACCTGCTTGCCAGCGCCTGCCAACACACTCGGACACATGCACTCACATGCCCTGCCCCCATCTCTTCCCAGACCAACGCCCCCTGCAGGTGCCTGAAGACACACGCGCGTGCACACACACACAGGCGCACTTGCGGGCTGGCGGGCCTCACATTCCAATCAGTGAGAGGAGGGCACCCCAGCTGCCAGAGGCAGGGGGAGCCAGGGGAGCAGGAGGGACAGGGGTCAGGGCCCCGGGGAGGGGGGGCCCAGGGGCCTGGCCGGTGGGGGCGGGGCCACACAGCAGGTGCATGACGGGTGGGGGGAAGGTGGGACCCTCCAGGGTGGATGTGGACCAGGACCCCCTTTCCCCCGTGACCCCACCCCTCAGCACCACCTGGCCCTGCCCAGTCCCGGGCCTCGGTGTTTGCGAGCTCCAGGTCCGAGCCCGTCTGCAGACCTGCCGAGGAGGTGATGTGATTGCTTTGGCGCCGTCATTTTCAACCGTTTATAATCTTCTTCTGTGTCTGCATATTTTCTCTGTGCGCATTATTCATCAGAGTAAAAAAAGGAACTATGAAAACCTCGACCAACTGTCCTATGACAACAAGCGCGGACCCAAGGTATATATGCATGGACGTGCACGCCACCCACGCCTAGCAAGCCCCGCGGCTGCCTCCGCCGCCGGAGGAGGGGCAGGCTGCAAGGCGGCGGCAGCAGGCAGCAGAGGCCCGCGCGGGCGTGTGGGTGCCCACGGCCCACCGCCCCAACCCCGGCCTGCGTCCGAGGCAGGCACGGCCGCAGGAGGCGCTGCTCTCTGGGAAGTGCATGCAAATCTCTGGGACCACCAGGGTTTCCTTGCGAAACCCAGGGAGGATGCCCGCCCCCTGGCCACCCCAGGGTCCGGGCTGCTCCTTGAGGGGCCGGAGCTGAGAGGAGCTCCCGAGGTTTTGGAAAAATTGGCCCCGCCTCCGTTCCCGGTTGCATTCCAAAACTTTTCTATTTCTTGTCCGCTGCACGTCTGTTTCTGAGTCTCGGTCCACCTCAGCTTGCATGCCCAGTGCAAAAACAAGGACAGGAAGGAGATGGAAAGGAAGCTCTAGAGAAAGCAGAGAGAGGAGAGAGGACGTACAGGAGAGCAGGCAGGCTGAAGACAGGGCAGGAGGTGAGGTCAGGCCTGTGCAGTGAGGAAGGCAGGCAGCGCGCAGCGGCTGGCACGGCGCAGTGCTCGCTGCGCTGCCTCGGGGTTCCCGGTGGCTTCAGCCACACTCGCGCCCCTGAGGCGCTGCGGCCTCCCACCCCTGCTCCCTGCTAATGCTCCTGCTCACACCACAGGCTGAAAAGGTTCTGCAGTTTGACCCGGGGACCAAGAACGTGACGGCTCTGCTGATGGAGGCGCGGGAGCTGGAGGCACGCGTCATCATTCTCTCCGCCAGGTGAGCGAGTGAGCCCAGCCCCACGTCACCTGGTGCTGAGCTGCAGCCCCGCACCGGCCATGGCTGCCACACTGTGGGACCAGGTGATCTTCAGGGTCCCAAACACCTTCACCAAGGAAACTCTGCCACCCAACCCAGCACACCGGCCACTTCTACATGCCCCTTCTCTGTCCACCCATCCCAGACCCCTTCCGTGGTCCTGGGTTAGGCTTTGGGAGAGGGAGATGGAGAAGACTCTGCTCTTAGGAAACCCCACACTCAAAGAAACATGCCTATGCCAACATCCCAAGGGCTGCGGCCGAGGGGCACAGCAAGGTGACAGACTGCACCAAGGCCACCTTCCAACCAAAGGACCACCAGGGAGGACCAATTAGAGGCCCATGAAAACCAGACTTCCCCTGGTCAGGGCCTGGCCTACACCCCATGGCCTTGGGAAAAAGCCCACAGCAAAGATCTCTCTCTTTTTTGTCAGTTGTGGGGCTTGAACTATGGGCCTGGCACTGTCCCTGAGCTCGTCTGCTCAAAGCAAGCACTCTACCATTTGAGCCTCAGTGCCACTTCCAGTTTTCTGGTGGTTTTGTTTTGTTTTTTGTTTTTTTTTGGAGATAAGAGTCTCACAGATTTTCTTGCCCAGGCTGGCTTTGAACTGTGATCCTCAGATCTCAGCCTCCTGAGTAGCTAGAATTAGAGGCATGGCCCACCGACACCCAGCTACCCAGTAAAGATCTCAGTGCCCTGTGTGTAAAGTGTGAGTGCCCCGGGAGAGGAAGGGCTAGGTCACAGGGACTGGGGATAGGGGGCTGGGGGAGGAGGCAGCCCCACCTTGGGACAGCAGGAGGCTCAGTGGATGCCCCCACTGTCTGCCCCCACCCAGTCTAGCACAGTGAAGAACGGCTGCTGGCCAGGTCGAGAGGAACATGCCCAGAGCCGCCGCCACCCTACAGGTGGGGGGGGCACTGGCGATGCTCAGTCACGGCCGAGCTCTGCTTCCACATTCAGGCAGCAACCTCTGGCCAAGGCCGCAGAGCGAGGCTGCTCAGCCACGGCTCCCCAGGCCGGAAGGCAAGATTGTCCTTCACCACTCAATGGTGACAGCAGCCGCCGCCACCTTACTACACAAGTGCAGGGAGCCAGGAGCGGTGCCCAGAGCGGCTCCCAGCTCCCCTGGGCCTCCGCGGCCAGGGCCAGCAGGTGTCCATCACCACCCCCACCTGCATACCCAGTGCCAAACCCAGCCCTCAGCGCCCACGTCGTAAGAGGTGCCCGGGCCTCCATAGAGAACACTGCAACGGTGTCTAGAAACGCAAGCAGGCCAGCAGAGGCCCTAGGGAGGCAAGGCCTCTCATTTTCAGATTCCTCTCACAGGACGTGAGGGAGATCTGACCAATGCCGCATGCTCGTGGACAGGCAGCCAGCCATCCGCAGAGACTGCTTCATCCTGGATAGGACAACCTCAGGAACCATTAACCCAAACACCCCTTCAACGGTTGGGCAGTTGGGCAGTGGACAAGGGTGCAACCAAGCCAGACCTGCCCACCCCACACACCATAACTGGTTGGACACGAGCCAGAGAGCACATGTGAACCCAAACCATGGAACTTACACGCACATGCCCCAGCAGGGGACGCCATCCCCACCTCCCCCTGGGCCCCAGACCAGCCCCAGGGACTCCTCCTTCTAGGGGTGAAGAGTCCAACATGTGCAGACCAAACCCAGGGTGAGGGCCGGCCTGCCAGACACAGCTCTTGAGAAAGATCATCCGAGGAGGGGCATGGTGGTAGTAGGCATGTGAACACACACATGACCTGTGTTCACACGACTCACCGTGCACTGAGCACAAATGTACACGCACTCACATGACCCATGTTCACACAAATCACCATGCACCGAGCACATGGCACGTGTGCACACACACTCACATGACCGGTGACTGAGCATGCACTGAGCACAGGGTACACATACACACATGCAATATGTTCACATGACTCAGTATGTACTGAGGACACGGCACACATATTCAATTACCTGTATGACCTGTGTTCACATGACTCCCTATGCACCAAGCACACGACATGTGTACATACACTCATATGACCCATGTTCACACAACTCAACATGCACTAAGAACACAGCACACACAAGTACACATATTCACATGATCCATGTTCACATGACCTACCATGTCCTGAGCACACAGCACACATGTACAATTACCTGTGTGGCCTGTGTTCACATGACTCCCTATGCACCAAGCACATGACACATGTGTACATGCACTCACATGACCCATGTTCACACAACTCAACATGCACTAAGAACACAGCACACATGTACATGCATTCACATGACCCATTTCACATGACTCACCATGCACCAAACACATAGCACACATACACACACACACACACACACTAACCATGGTCACATGATTCAACAGAGTATACCGCACACGTGTACACAGACATCCGTGCTCACATGGCTTACCAGGCACTGAGCACACAGCACACATGTACATGTGACCTGTGTTCACATGACTCACCATGACGGAGCATGTGACACACATGTACACACATGACCTGTGTTCACATGACTCACCATGCACCAAGCACATAGCACACATGTACACACACTTACACTAACCATGGTCACATGATTCTTCATACACTGAGTACACAGCACACTTGTACACAGACATGATCCATGCTCACATGACTCACCATGCACTGAGCATGCAGCACGCATGTACACGCATGACCTATGCTCACATGACTCGCCATGACTGAGCACATGACACACATGTACATACTCACCAAACCTGTGTTCACATGGCTCAGCATGCACTGAGCACACGATACACATGTGTGCACACTCACGTGACCTGCGTCCACAAGTCTCAGCATGCATTGGCCAGATGGTGCACATGTGCATATGATGTATGTTCACATAACTCACCATGCGCGTGTGATCAACAGGCACTCATGCACACACAAGACTCAGCATGCACCAAGCACATGGCGTGTCACACTCATATGACCCTTACATATCTCAGCATGCATCAAGCACACAGCACACATGTATGCACACTCACTGACACACACTCACATGACCTATGCTCACAGGACTCAACATGCACTGAGCACATGGCACACATGTACACTTCTGTGTACACATTATACATGTATACCCATGTGCATAACCAATTCCGATCTCTTTTTTTGTATGTGTGCTGGTCCTGGGGCTTGAACTCAGGGCTTGGGTGCTGCCCAAGTCTAACTCTCTACCACTTGAGCCACAGCTCTACCTCCAGCTTTTTTGATTAATTGGAGGTAAGAATCTCACAGACTTTCTGCCTAGACTGCCTTCAAACTATGATCCTCAGCTCTCAGCCTCCTGAGTAGACGGGATTACAGTTGTGAGCTACTGATGCTCAGCCATATTCAGAGCTCTTATATACCTATACCTCACACACACACACACAGTGCACATGGACACATACAGGTATACCACCTACAGGGACCCACAGGCATGAACACCTGCATATATACACACAACATCCATGTGTGTCCTACTGTGTGTACACCACGTATTACAAGCCCACCACGGCCCACACATGTACACACTGCAGGCATCTATCACTGTACTATGGCATGCCACGTATCACAAGCCCACCACGGCCCACACATGCATACACTGCAGGTATCTATCACCCTCACACCCACCTGAATGCATGCAAGGGCCCTAGTCTGTTGGAGCTGACTCCTCGCATGTGCTGGCCTCCAAACAGCCGGGATCCCCACCAGAGGGCTGGCTGGCTAGCCCAGGAGCACAGGGGGCCAGCCCCAGACAGCCCCTCCCATGTCTTCCTGGCCGGGCATTTCAAACTGTCACATCTTTTTTCTTTTTGTCAGTTGTGGGGTTTGAACTCTGGGCCTGGGCGCTGTCCCTCAGCTCTTCAGCTCAAGGCGAACGCTCTACCACTTGAGCCACAGCTCCATTTCTGGTGTTCTGGTGGTTCATTGGAGATAGTCTCGAAAGTCCAGGCTAGCTTTGAACTCTGATCTTCAAATATCAGCCTCCTGAGAGGAGCTGGGATTACCAGCATCAGCCTCTGGCACTGGGCTTGTCACATCTTTTTGAAGGGTGAAGGGGGGGGGGGGAGGGGAGGATGTAACTCTGGGCCGGGCTGTCCCTGCACTCTTCAGCTCAAGGTGAGTGCTCCACCACTTGAGCCACAGCGCCACTTCCAGTTTTCTAGTGGTTCATTGGAGATAAGAGTCTCATGACTTTCCTGTCCGGGCTGGCTTTGAACCGAGATCCTCAGATTGCAGCCTCCTGAGTAGCTAGGATTACAGGTGTGAGCCACCGGTGCCCGGCTTGTCACATCTTTTTAAGCCTTAAAACCTGCAGAGCCACAAAGCTCATGCATGCGATACAAGGGCTCCACCACTGAGTTAAACCCCACAGCCACGTGCCACATTTTAGTTCCTCCTTGCTGAGACTCCATCAAACTGATCACAATTTTACAATCAACTTTCCACAGAATATAGAGACTGCAGCCTGGGAAGGTTGCTCAGTGCTAGAGCGCTTGCCTCACATGCATGAGGCCCTGGGTTTGATTCGTCAGCACCAAATAAGCAGAAAAAAGCCAGAAGTGATGCTGTGGCTCAAGAGGTAGAGCCCTAGCCTTGAGCTGAAGAGTTGAGGGACTGCGCCCAGGCCCAGAGTTCAATCCCCAGGAAAGACCAAAAAAAAAAAAAAAGAGAGAACATGTAGACTTAATTTTCAAAGCCATTCATTTTTATTTTCTTCCAAACATCTCTAATGGTTTTTATTATTTCCATAAAATGGTCTAAGTTTAGATGGGTTGACCAGACTTCTTGTCTACAATTCTACTGGTTACAAGCATTCTACCCAGTGACATGTCACAGATCTGAATTTTGTCAACAACATTGGCGTTAGCCAGGCGCTGGAGCTCATCTCTGTAATCCCAGTGACTTGAGAGGCAGAGATAGGGAGGATCCTGGTTTGAGGCTAGCCTGGATACAAATGGGCAGGACCAACTTTGGACGTGGTGGTCTGTACCTACCTTTCCAACAAAGAAACAGAAATCGGAGGGCCATGGTTGAGCGCCCTGGCCAACAAGCTAGACCATCTTTTACAAATACTGAAAGAAAAGGGGCTTGGTGGTGTTTCCAGTGGTTGCACACCTGCCTAGCAAGTGCAAGGCCCTGAGTTCCAACCCGGTACACCCTCAAGAGGGTGGGGGCAGGCTCCTGCTGGCGTCAGCACAGCTGACATCCGGCATGTCGTCCCTTGACACAAGTAGTGCTGGGTTCTGAGTGACTGCCACCAAGCTCGGCTCCCTGCCAGGCGCTGCCACTGCAGCCACGGCAAAGCTGCTTCGTGTGACTCACACTGAGCACCCGCATTGCCATTTAAAGCAATGGCTCTCCTTCTTTAGTCCTTGAGAAAATTGGGAACAGGCCAGCAGAGCTCAGGGACACGTGAGGTTCTGAAGGCAGCCAATATAAAAGTGCTCCGACATTCAGGCAGTCTGTTCAGCCTGGCTGCCCCGACTTCCCACGCACCGAGGAAGCCGAGTGCCCAGTCATGGTCTGTGCTGGTGTGCGGTCAGGCCCGGCCTGCGGGGCAGGGTGCAATGGGTTGAGGAGGGCTCATAGGGGCTCCCGGAACCCACGCAGGCCCCAGGGCTCTTGTCACCACCAGGGAGACTAAGTCCCATGGGACCAGGTCCCTGGCTTCACTGCCCACAGCAGCTTCCCATGAAGACACCCCCAGGACTCAGGACCACATGCCCTGCAAGGTGACGCCTGCCTGTGCTCTTTCCTCCTGCATCGGGGGGACACTGCCCCTGTGCAGACCCCAAAGTGAGGGCAGACCCTCCTCAGCCAATAGCTTCTACACGCTGCTCAGGGAGCTTCTAGGGCCCTGGGTCACAGCATCCAAGAGATCCAGGGATCCAGAGAGCTGCCCACAGACATTCCACACTTCTGAGTATGGAGGACAGAGGGACTGTGGGGAGGACAGGGCCATGGGCTCTGTGGTAGGCTCTCTAGACACACAGCCAACCACAGTGGACTGTCCACCTACACACCCGACCACAGTGGACTTTCCAGACACACCTGACCGCGGTGGACTGTCCAGACACACACCCGACTGGGGTAGACTACCCCCCTACACACACCCAACTGCGGTGGACTGTCCACCTACACACACCCGACCGCGGTGGACTGTCCACCTACACCCGCCCGCGGTGGACTGTCCACCTACAAACCCGCCCACGGTGGACTGTCCACCTACACACCCGACCGTGGACTGTCCACCTACACACCTGACCGCAGTGGACTGTCCACCTACACCTGACCGCGGTGGACTGTCCACCTACACACACCCGACCGTGGACTGTCCACCTACACACCCGACTACGGTGGACTGTCCACCTACACCCGACCGCGGTGGACTGTCCACCTACACCCGACCGTGGACTGTCCACCTACACACCCGACCGCGGTGGACTGTCCACCTACACTCGACCGCGGTGGACTGTCCACCTACACCCGACCGCGGTGGACTGTCCACCTACACACCCGACCGCGGCACCTACACACCCGACCGCAGTGGACTGTCCACCTACACACACCCGACCGTGGACTGTCCACCTACACACCCGCCCGCGGTGGACTGTCCACCTACACACCCGACCGCGGTGGACTGTCCACTTACACACCCGACCGTGGACTGTCCACCTACACACCCGACCGCAGTGGACTGTCCACCTACACCCGACCGTGGACTGTCCACCTACACCCGACCGTGGACTGTCCACCTACACACCCGACCGCGGTGGAGTGTCCACCTACACCCGCCCGCGGTGGACTGTCCACCTACACCCGCCCGCGGTGGACTGTCCACCTACACCCGACCGCGGTGGACTGTCCACTTACACACCCGACCGTGGACTGTCCACCTACACACCCGACCGCGGTGGACTGTCCACCTACACCCGCCCGCGGTGGACTGTCCACCTACACACCCGACCGCGGCACCTACACACCCGACCGCGGTGGACTGTCCACCTACACCCGACCGCGGTGGACTGTCCACCTACACCCGACCGCGGTGGACCTAGGCACACGGCTGACTCAGCACTTTCCAGCTGTGTCTCGGTTTCCCTCTGACGCGGGAGCTGTCCTGGGAAGGAAGGTGGCGCCGGCCGCCATGGCGAGCGGTGTCTGGTGCTGAGCCCGTGGCCCGTCAGCCGCAGCGGGCCCAAGGCTGGCCGGCTCCCGTGTCCGATCCCTGCGCCCGCGCAGGACGGCTGGGAGCAGGCCCGAGGCCCGCGGAGGGCGGCGGGGAGCAGGCCCGAGGCCCGCGGAGGGAGGCCGGGAGCAGGCCCGAGGCCCGCGGAGGGAGGCCGGGAGCAGGCCCGAGGCCCGCGGAGGGGGGCGGGGAGCAGGCCCGAGGCCCGCGGAGGGCGGCGGGGAGCAGGCCCGAGGCCCGCGGAGGGAGGCCGGGAGCAGGCCCGAGGCCCGCGGAGGGCGGCCGGGAGCAGGCCCGAGGCCCGCGCAGGTCCACGCAGGCGGCCGGGAGCAGGCCCGAGGCCCGCGGAGGGCGGCGGGGAGCAGGCCCGAGGCCCGCGCAGGTCCACGCAGGCGGCCGGGAGCAGGCCCGAGGCCCGCGGAGGGCGGCGGGGAGCAGGCCCGAGGCCCGCGGAGGGCGGCGGGGAGCAGGCCCGAGGCCCGCGCAGGTCCACGCAGGCGGCCGGGAGCAGGCCCGAGGCCCGCGGAGGGCGGCCGGGAGCAGGCCCGAGGCCCGCGCAGGTCCACGCAGGCGGCCGGGAGCAGGCCCGAGGCCCGCGGAGGGCCCGCCGAGTCCTGGCCCGTCACCCCCATCTGCCCCACAGCGAGGACGACGCTGCCACCGTGTACCGTGCGGCCGCGATGCTCAACATGACGGGCTCCGGCTACGTGTGGCTGGTGGGCGAGCGCGAGATCTCAGGGAACGCCCTGCGCTACGCCCCGGATGGTGAGTGCGGTCGGAGGGCGCGTGCGGGGCTGGGGCGCCGGGGGCGGGGCCTGGCCAGGGCCTAAGCCGCAGGTTCGCGCAGGCATCATCGGACTGCAGCTCATCAACGGCAAGAACGAATCGGCCCACATCAGCGACGCGGTGGGTGTGGTGGCCCAGGCGGTGCATGAGCTGCTGGAGAAGGAGAACATCACGGACCCGCCGAGGGGCTGCGTGGGCAACACCAACATCTGGAAGACTGGGCCGCTGTTCAAGAGGTGAGGTGGGCGGGGCCGCGGGGCGGGGCCTGGACGGGCGTGGTCTCGAGGGGGCGGGCCTCTCTGGGGCCGGGACACTGGTGTGTGGGTGTGGTCGCTGGTGTGTGGGCGTGGTCGGGATGGAGAGGGGCGGGCCACTCCGGGGCGGGGCTGTGGTATAGGCATGGCCTCGAGGGGCGGGCCTCCCTCTCCCGGGGCGGGGCCTCTCGGGGCGGGGCTGCTCTGGCCAGTTGGGCCTCAGGTCCGGCTAGTAGGCACCCTCCGGACTCAGTGGCTTGGTAAACCGCCCATTTTCCTAAAGCTAACGTCAGTCAGCCTGTGGCTGCCTCCCTGCTCTGCTGTCCCCACCAGTCCATGCTGCAGCCTGCCTCGCGGCCCTCGGGGGAGGCTCTGGAGCTCCTGTGAGGGCTCAGGAGGTCAGCCAAGGAGGCAGACGGACTGTGGGATCTCTGAGCCTGTAGAGCCAGAGTTAAGAGAACAGTTACCGAGGGTTAGGGTGAATTCATACCTCCTGACACTCAAGGCAGAATAGTTGCTGTCGGTGATACCCATAACAACACACGTTGGTGCAGAAGCAGACTGCGCACATGTACACATGTGTACAGAAACTCAAAGAGGAACCTGACACAGGTGCCACAGCACATGTACGGGGCCTCTCCATACAGGTGACCTGACACAACCCAATGAGTACAGCACTCGTACACACACAGCGAGTCCAGACCGCCTAGTGGTCAGACCAGATGTCAGGCTCGGTCAGCTTCCCTTGATTACTGGCAAGTGAATGTCAGTTGGGCAAATGGCTTACACCTGTAATCCTAGTTACTCAGGAGATTGAGATCTGAGGATTCTGGTTTGTAGCCAGCCTAGACAGGAAAGTCCGTGAGACTCTTATCTCTAATAAACCACCAGAAAACCCGAAGTGGAACTGAGGTGATAGACCACCAGCCCAGGGACAGCACCTAGTACAAGCCCCAGTTGCACACACACACACACACACACACACACAAATAAGAAAGCAAACAGGGGCTGGGAAGGGGGCTCAGCGGTAGAGCGCTTGCCTTGCAAGCATGAGGCCCTGGGTTTGATTCCTCAGCACCACATAAACAGAAAAAGCCGGAAGTGGCGCTGTGGCTCCAGTGGTAGAGCGCTAGCCTTGAGCTGAAGAGCTGAGGGACAGCGCCCAGGCCCAGAGTTCAGGACCCATGACTAGCAAATAAAACAAAAAACACTCAGAAAGCAAACAAACAGGATGGCTGCTGTGAGGATCAAATACCCCCACTCCGGAGAAAGCCCTTAACACAGACTCTGCCTCCCAGGGTCCACTTACTAGTCGTGCTGTCCATCTGGCACAGCTAAGCGTGTCCACCGCTCAGCCCGGGGTCTGCCGTCTGCTCATCTTTCCTTTCTTGGGCTGGGACTTCTGGGGGTGTGCAAGTGGAGAAAGAGCCTCTCTGCCTGGTCTCTGCCATGTGCCCCATGTCCACATCACGCCCCTTCGCGTCTATACCACGCCCCCTTGTCGACAGCACGCCCCCTCACGTCTACACCACGCCCCCTCACGTCTACACCACGCCCCCTCACGTCTACACCACGCCCCCTCACGTCTACACCACGCCCCCTCACGTCTACACCACGCCCCCTCACGTCTACACCACGCCCCCTCACGTCTACACCACGCCCCCATGTCTACGCCACACCCCATGTCTTGCCACGCCCCCTCAGGTCTGCACCACGCCCCCATGACACCGTGCCCACTTCACATCTACACCCTCCTCATGTCGGAACCACGCCCCCATGTCGAAACCACGCCCCCTCAGTCTACACCGCGCCCCCTGCAGGGTGCTTATGTCTTCCAAGTACGCGGAGGGCGTGACTGGCCGCGTGGAGTTCAATGAGGACGGGGACCGGAAGTTCGCCAACTACAGCATCATGAACCTGCAGAATCGCAAACTGGTGCAAGTGGGCATCTACAATGGCACCCATGTAGGTGGGGGTCATGAGGGGGTGGGGGCTGGGGCCTTAGGGTCCTGGGGCCAAGACCCCTGCGTGGCCACCCTCCATCTCATACTCCCACCCCCAGGTCATCCCAAATGACAGGAAGATCATCTGGCCAGGGGGAGAGACGGAGAAGCCGCCAGGGTACCAGATGTCTACCAGGCTAAAGGTGGGGCCCCCTAGTAACGCAGCACCCCACCCGACACTCTACTTCCTCCCTAAGGCCTAGGCCAAGGGGCAGTGAGGCCAGAGGAAGCCAAGTAGGGAGAGCTGGGCCGGCTCCCGGCGGCAGAGGAAGCAGGCAGGAGGGGAGGCAGGCAACTGCACCTCCCCCCCCATCCCCCACGGTCTCACACCCATCTGTCCCGCCCAGCTGGGCCTGGGGCAGTACATTGGCAGTGCACAGGTGGCTGGGCCTGGGGCAGTACATTGGCAGTGCACAGGTGGCTGGGCCTGGGGCGGTACATTGGCAGTGCACAGGTGGCTGGGCCTGGGGCGGTACATTGGCAGTGCACAGGTGGCTGGGCCTGGGGCGGTACATTGGCAGTGCACAGGTGGCCTTGGCGTCAGATTGCTCCCCTGAGGCCTGGCCCTCTGCATAGCTTTCTCTTCCAGGTGGCCCATCTCTTCCATGGGCTTCCAGAAGCCCCTCCTCTGGCTAGTCTCTTTTCTTCGCTCTGACTGCACACTTCTTCAGGCTCATCCATGGACTCTGTCCTAGGTGCTGTTTGGGGAGTCAGACCACACCGCAGCACCTCTGCCGGTGTCACATACCACCCGTGGCAGGGCTTTAAGTATCATGTGCCCAGTGTCCCCAGGTCTTTATGTGTCTCAACCCCGTTTGCTTTCTGAGTCCAACCCTGGAGCCTGGGACCAGCTCCTAAGGCCATCCCTCAGGACCTTAGAGTCCTTAGAGGGCCAAGATCCCCCTGTGGCCACTCTACATCTCATTCTTCCACGCCTCCCCTCCCCCCAGCCATCTTTTATGTACGTCTGTCCTTCCCCACTGATAAGACCGGCGTTTCCAGCTCCAGTGTGGTGTTCCCTTGCCTCTCAGGTTCCTGGTATTGAAGTCTGAATGTATAGTCAAAACACCCATGGCCTGAGGACCCCATTAAGGCTATGAGGCCCAGATATTATTTACTACTTTATTTCTGGCCTCACTATTTTCTCTAAGGGCTACCATATATCACTTGTGTAATAGAAAAACATAATGAAGCTGGGCGCCAGTTACTCATGCCTGTAATACTAGCTACTCAGGAGGCTAAGATCTTTTTTGTTTTTTTTGGGGGGGGGTCCGGTTGTGGATCCTGAACTCCGGGCCTGGCCGCTGTCCCTCAGCTCTTCAGCTCAAGGCTAGCGCTCTACCACCTGAGCCACAGTGCCACTTCCGGCTTTTTTCTTTTTGCTTATGTGGTGCTGAGGAATCGAACTCAGGGCCTCAGGCATGCAAGGCAAGCGCTCTGCCACTGAGCCACCTTCCCAGCCCCGTCTATGAAATTCTTATTTCTAATAACTACCAAAAAAGTCAGAAGTGATTGTAAGGTGCTGGTGGCTCACAGTTATAATCCAGCTGCTCAGGAGGCTGAGATCTGAGGAATCAGGTTCAAAGCCAGCCCAGGCGGGAAAGCCCATGAGACTCTTATCTCCAATTAACCACCAGAAAACCAGAAGTGGTGCTGTGGTTCAAAGTGTTAGAACAATAACCTTGAGCAAAAGAGCTAAAGAACAGTGCCCAGACCCCAAGTTCAAGCCCTATGAGCAATAGAAAAAAAGCCAAAAGTGGAGCTGTAGCCCAAATGGTAGAGCACTAGCTTTGAGCAAGAGAAACTCAGAGACAGTACCCTGTCCCTGAGTTCAAGCACCAGGACTGGCACAAAAAGAGAAAGAAGAGAAAAAGAAAGAAAGAGAGAAAGAGAGAGAGAAAGAAAAGAAAGAAAGAGAAAGGAAGGAAGGAAGGAAGGAGTCGGGCACTGGTGTCTGGTGGCGCATGCCTGTAATCCTAGCTACTCAGGAGGCTGAGATCTGAGGATCACGGTTCAAAGCCAGCCCGGGCAAGAAAGTCCATGAAACCCTTATCTCCAATAAACCACTCAGAGAACCCGAAGTGGCGCTGTGGCTCAAGTAGAGCGCTAGCCTTGAGCTGAAGAGCTGAGGAACAGAGCCCAGGCCCAGAGTTCAAGCCCCACAATAGACCAAAAAAGAAAGAAAGACAGACAGACAGAAAGAAAGAAGGAAGGAAGGAAGGAAAGAAGGATAATGAAAAAATTAAAAAGCAAATAAGCTCCTTCAAGGGCTCACAGTGCTCTTGCCTCTTGAGATATATTGCCGACATATAAGCTGACAGATTGCCCCTTAGGAGAAAGCAGTCTTTGTTTCCTGAGTCCTCGCCAGTGGAGGCTCTGTCCTCCCGCAGCAGACCTCTGGTGAAGGCTCTGTACCACTGCCCATCATAGCCCAGGCCTGTGTGCCCCCGTGCCTCTGTGTAGCCCTGTCCTGTATGCTCTCTGCCTTCCCCATCACCAGCTCCACTTCCGCATCTCCAGGTCTTCCACTACCAACCTGCAGGTCCTGAAGGACAGGAAGGGAGACAAGCTGAAGCTTACATGTAGAGAAGTACTGACAAGACAGAAGGGTTAGGTCACAGGCTTCTCCTGCGGAGCCTGAGCCACGAGGCCGGTGGAGGACAGTCAGGTGCGCTGGCAAGCTGCCAGTGGGCATGCCCTGCCCTCAGGGCAGGGCAGCAGGCTCTGGCAGGCTTCTGCCGGGGTGGGCAGTTTCTCCTCTCTGAGCAGCAGAGCATGAGCCTGACACTCTGCACAGACCCACAGGCTCAAGTACTGTGAAAGCCAGGACCTGGCCAGGTGACCACAAGAAGGGAGCAGTATTTCAGGAAGTTTTTCCTTAATAATTTTTTGGGGAGTCTTTTCCTTTTTCTACTGTCAGTCCTAGGGGTTGAACTCAGGATCTGGGCACTGAGCCTCTTTATGCTCAAGGCTAGCACCCTACCACTTGAGCCACAATGCAGCTTCCAGCTTTTTCTAAGTAGTTTATTGGAGATAAGAGTTTCATGAACTTTTTTTCTTGGTCTGGTGTTGAACCGCGATCCTAAATGCTTAGCCTCCTGAGTAGCTACAATGACAGGCTTAAGTCTCCAGTGCTGGTGTTTTAAAAAAAAATTTTTTTTTTTTTTGTCAGTTGTAAGGCTTGAACTCTGGGCTTGAGCGCTGTCCCTCAGCTCTTCAGCTCAAGATGAGCGCTCTACCACTTGAGCCACAACACCATGTCTGGTTTTCTAGTGGTTTATTGGAGATGAGTCTCACGGACTTTCCTGCCCAGGCTGGCTTTGAATCATGATCCTCAGATCTCAGCCTCCTGAATAGCTAGGATTACAGGTGTGAACCACTGATGCTGGGCCTTTTAAAAATATTTTTATTGTTATTATAAAGGTGATGTACAGAAGGGCTACAGTTACATAAGTCAGATAGAGTACATTTGTGGGCTGGGAAAGTGGCTCAGTGGTAGAGTGCTTGTCTAGCATGTATGAAGTCCTGGGTTCGAATACTCAGTACCACAAACACAGAAAAGGCCAGAAGTGGCACTGTGGCTTAGTGGTAGAGCTAGCCTTGAACACAGAGAGGATCAGGGACAGCACCCAGACCCTGAGTTCAAGCCGCAGAACTCATAAGGAAAAAAAAAGTACACTTGCTTTTTTCCTTCTTTTATGGCAGTCCTGGACTCGAACCCGCTAGGCAGGAGCTCTGCTGCTGAGCCCAGCCTCCAGCCCAGAAGGCACTTGGACGCGTTGGGGCGGGCGGAGGAGCCGGTGCCCTGGGGGCAGAGGCAGGGGTGGACGCGCGTCCCCGCGCGGGGCTCCAGGGCCCCGTGGCCAGTCGTGTGTGGCTCCAGCGGAGGCCTCTCCCCCCGCAGATCGTGACCATCCACCAGGAGCCCTTCGTGTACGTGAAGCCCACCATGAGTGACGGGACGTGCAAGGAGGAGTCCACGGTCAACGGCGACCCGGTCAAGAAGGTCATCTGCACGGGGCCCAACGACACTTCCCCAGGCAACCGTGAGCTGGGGCGGGGCCGTGGCCTGGGGGCGGGGCCGTGGCCTGGGGGCGGGGCCGTGGCCTGGAGGCGGGGCCGGTCTGGGGCGTGGCCGAGGATGGGGCCGGCCAGAGCCCGAGGGCGGGGCTGGCCCAGGGCGAGGCGGGCCTGGAGGCGGGGCGGCCCGGCCCGGGGGCGGGGCCAGGGGCGGCCTTATGGGCTGCGGCCGGGAGGCCCGTGGTGACCGCGCCTCCACCCCTCCCAGCACGACACACCGTGCCTCAGTGTTGCTATGGCTTCTGCATTGACCTGCTCATCAAGCTGGCACGAACCATGAACTTCACCTACGAGGTGCACCTGGTGGCGGATGGCAAATTCGGCACCCAGGAGAGGGTAGGCCTGCTGGAAGGGTGGGCCGGAGGGAGGAGCCTTGGGTGGGCGGGGCCTTCCCAGGCCTCGCCCCGTGGGAGGAGCATGGAGGAGGCAGAGGAGGGGCCCAAGGAGGGGGGTGGGTGCTGAAGCTGAAAACACCAATGGGTGGAGCCTGAGGCTGGGTGGAGTCTATGGGATGACGGAAGCTATGGACTGGGCGGAGTCTTGCAGTGGGTGGGACCTTGGAATGGGCGGTGCCAGCAGCTAGGCAGATCCTGGGAATGGGTAGAGCCTTGGCTTGGGCAGGGTCTTGAGGTGGGTGTGGCCTGGCGAGTGGGCGGGGCCTGGCAGATGGGCGGAGCATTGTCCTGGGAGGAGCCTTGGCGCTGGACTGTCTGGAGCAGGTTAGTCCAGGGGTGGAAGGTCCCGTGCAGTCGCTGTGCCAACCCTCCCCACAGCACCTTTGGTTCTGTCGCCATACAGGTGAACAACAGCAACAAAAAGGAGTGGAATGGCATGATGGGCGAGCTGCTCAGTGGGCAAGCAGACATGATTGTGGCACCACTGACCATCAACAATGAGCGGGCGCAGTACATTGAATTCTCCAAGCCCTTCAAGTACCAGGGCCTGACCATTCTGGTCAAAAAGGTGGGCAGAGGTCAGGTGAGGTGGGATGTGACCTGGGATGCCAGCAGCGCTGACCACCTGTCTGCCTGCAGGAGATCCCCCGGAGCACCCTGGACTCGTTCATGCAGCCCTTTCAGAGCACACTGTGGCTGCTGGTGGGGCTGTCCGTGCACGTGGTGGCTGTGATGCTGTACCTGCTGGATCGCTTCAGGTGAGCGCCATACGGAGCCAGACAGACACCTCCATCTATTAGGTGGGCAGAGCTGGGAGGGGGTGGGGCGGGACACTTCTCCCGCCCTCTCTCCCACTTGCCCTTTGCACCCTGCAGTCCCTTTGGCCGATTCAAAGTGAATAGTGAGGAGGAAGAGGAAGATGCACTGACCCTGTCATCTGCCATGTGGTTCTCCTGGGGTGTCCTGCTCAACTCTGGCATTGGAGAAGGTGAGGCTATGTGCCGGGCCCTGCCTGCTCTGCCCCGTCCCTGCCCTGCCTGCTCCGCCCCTGCCCTCCAGACGCTGACTGGAGTCTGCCTCCAGGTGCGCCCCGCAGCTTCTCGGCGCGCATCCTGGGCATGGTGTGGGCCGGCTTCGCCATGATCATCGTCGCCTCTTACACTGCCAACCTGGCTGCCTTCCTGGTGCTAGACAGGCCCGAGGAACGCATCACAGGCATCAATGACCCACGGGTAAGGCCTGGCTGGGCTGCCAGAGGGGACCAGAAGTCTACCCGAGGCAGAGCCTAAGGAGCAGCTGCAAGCTCTGCCCTCTGCCCCTGCAGCTCAGGAACCCCTCCGACAAGTTCATTTATGCGACTGTGAAGCAGAGCTCGGTGGACATCTACTTCCGGCGGCAGGTGGAGCTGAGCACCATGTACCGGCACATGGAGAAGCACAACTATGAGAGCGCCGCAGAGGCCATCCAGGCCGTGCGGGACAAGTGAGCGGGCTCAGAGCGGAGCTGCGTCTCGCTGAGCGGGCTGGCAAGGGGGGCAGGGGGCCTCTGGGGTATGAGCGGGCAGGGAGCCCATTCATGCCAGGACCCACAACCCCATCTCTGCTGACAGCAAGCTTCACGCCTTCATCTGGGACTCAGCTGTGCTGGAGTTCGAGGCTTCCCAGAAGTGTGACCTGGTAACCACAGGAGAGCTGTTCTTCCGCTCTGGCTTTGGCATTGGCATGCGCAAGGACAGCCCCTGGAAACAAAATGTCTCCCTGTCCATACTCAAGTGAGTTGGCCAAAGCATCTGTGTCTACACTCCCGAGTGCCGAGCCAGACTGCAGCCAATCCCTGTAGCAAGCACAGGGACTGACGGCACCTGCCTGTGGCAGGCCCCAGCCCACACGTGTGTGTGTGTGTGTGTGTGTGTGTGTGTGTGTGAGAGAGAGAGGGAGAGAGAGAGAGAGAGAGAGAAGGGGACACAAGGGGGGAGGAGGGCACTCCTGGCCCCCAACCAGCCACAATCCTGCCCTGGCTTACTCCACACCCCAGGTCCCATGAGAACGGCTTCATGGAAGACCTGGACAAGACATGGGTCCGGTACCAGGAATGCGACTCTCGCAGCAATGCCCCTGCAACCCTCACTTTTGAGAACATGGCAGGTAGGCCTTTCAGCCTTCTGTTCCCCTCCACCAATGTGCTCACCTGGGGACGGCTCTTCAAGGGCTGCAGTCTCTGAGCCAGCAACTGAGCCCTCAGGTCCCACACACAGGGGTCTTCATGCTGGTGGCTGGCGGCATCGTGGCAGGGATCTTCCTGATTTTCATTGAGATTGCCTACAAGAGACACAAGGATGCCCGCAGAAAGCAAATGCAGCTGGCCTTTGCAGCCGTGAACGTGTGGAGGAAGAACCTGCAGGTAGGGCAGGCCACCCTCTGAGGCCTGGCGCCACGGGCCCGGCCTGGCCGCGCCCCTCCTCCGTCCCTGAAGGCTGTGGCTCTGGCTCTGGCTCCCGTGGGCAGGACTGGAGCTAGAAGCCACGGCCAGGGCCAGCGGTGAGTGCTCCCGGGGCACAGGTGCAGCCCTGGTAGGAGGCTGTCCGCAGGTGGCCATCCCACTGATCTGGGTCAAGGGAGGTCACACGCCCTTCTCCAAACCTCTGCCTGGCCCCTCTGTCTCCAGAGTCCGCCTGCCAGCACCCATTCCGTAGGAAGGCAAACAGGCAGGGTAAGACAGGGGTCCACCTGTGTGCAGCCCATGGATCTGAGATGCATTTGGCCCCCGATGCCCACCGCCCCTGGACGCTCTTGGGGAAGCCCCTTCCTGGGTCCTTCAGCTCCGTGACTCTCATCCGCATGGGCTGGCCTGCCCTGCCTGGTGCCCATGCCCTGTCCATGGGGACTTCCTGCCAGCGGGGGGCAAGGCCACTCGTGGGGCAGTCACAGCGCTCCGGGGTGGGGACAGTGGGCCCTGGGCTGGCAGCCTCCGGTCAAGGTCTGGTTTGCTCATCTCTTCTCTTTCTCTGGGTGCCTTCCTGGAGCTGTGTCCTGAGCTAACACTGGCATTTCAGTGAGGACGGTGGGGACAGGGCTGCTGGAGCCCTCATACCTCTCATCCGCCCGTTCTTGTTCTTGGCTACAGGTCCCCTGGGGACCGGGCCACAGCCCTCACTGGTGGGCACAGGGCGACCTTGGTCAGACTCCAGGCCAGCATCCCGGAAGCTGCCTCTGTCTGTTGCTCCAAATCCATCTGGACACCTGCCTTGGCCCTGGGCCTCTTCCGAATCTTGGTGTGTGTCCCCCTTGGGGTCAGCAGCCTGCAAACAGAAGGGCAGCTGATGTGGCATGAAGGGCAGTGCCTCCGGTCCTCAGGGCTCCTCAGGACATCTGTAAGCCAGGGCCACCCGGGAGCTGGGGAGCCAGGCCGACTTCCCAGGAAGAGAGCCAGCGGGACCCCGAGTCCAGCCCCAGCACGAGCAAGGTCAGGCCGGAGACCTGGGCCAGAAGAAGCCACAGTCAGTCCGTCTATCCAGCACAGGGAGGCAGACAGAGCGAGGGTCCGAGTGGCCAGCCAGGCCTGGCAGCGGCCCCAGGAGCAGACGAGGGCAGGTGTGGCCGCCACCCCCAGCCATCTAATCACTTATACATATTCATTTTAGGATAGAAAGAGTGGTAGAGCAGAGGCTGACCCTAAAAAGAAAGCCACATTTAGGGCTATCACCTCCACCCTGGCCTCCAGCTTCAAGAGACGTAGGTCCTCCAAAGACACGGTAAGGGGGGCCCCCCAGTCCCGCGTCTTCGAACCTCCCCGCCCCATGTCTGCCTCCCCTCCTTGGCCATCCCACCCCCGCACCCACTTCTGCCCCGGCCGCCTGGGCCGCTGCCGGACTCAGCCCCCAGCACCGCCCCCCGCACACACCGCGCTGCGGCCAGGGCTCTCCCGCCCCCTCCCAGCCCTCTCTGGTCCTCAGCTTCCCTCGTGTGTCTCTCGTTAGTCTGCCCGCCCCTCCCCCATGCCGTGACCCCCCACGCCATTCAGAAGCCGTCTCATGTTGTCGGTTGTCAGTCAGTCAGTCAGCCTCACCACCTCTCCGGGCCGCGCCTGGACCCTGGGAGCCAAGTGGCCCTGTCTCAGGTTACCCCTGCCAGGAGGCCACACTGCTCCTGGGCCGCCTCCCCAGGGCCCCGCCGCCCTCATTCCGCCCTGCGGGGCAGCTCTGATGTCCCATCACGTCCGTCTGTCTGGCCGCTGGCCCTGCCCCCCAGACACCTGTCTCACCTGTTTCACCAGAGCCATGCGTGTTGCATCTTCCATGTGGTCTCTGTGTGGGCGGGGGCTGGGGGCTGGGCCTGGGTCCATCTGGGTGGATGGCTGGGGCCTAGCGTTGGAACCGGCCCCTGGCTGTGGGGCTGTCAGGGGAGGGGGGGCAGACGGGTGGCTTCCATCCTGGTGGAGCAGGGCCCTGTCTGAAGTGTGGTGACAACTCCAGACCTGAGGACAGCTCAAGTAGCCCTCTGAGCCCTGCTCCCATGGGGAGGCCTGGAAAGGAGGTTCTCAGGAGAAGGGCCAGGAAGGAAAGGCCAAGACAGGCCTCAACTCTTGCTCCTAGACACCCCCTTCCCCCACAACCAGTCAGCACTAGGCCTCCAGTCTTTTGAGCCAGAGCCTTGTCTCCTGCCTTAGGGCACCTGAAACACACACTTGGACTACGACCCACAAAGCACAGGGCCTTGCTAGAGATACTCTCACTCCCCAAGGCAGCCCTGGCAGCACAGACCTCAGCCTACAAGAAGCCCCCCCCCAACCAGTGGGGCACCCCAAACCAGCTTGCGTCCCAGGGAGAGACCAGGATGTGCCCAGGAAGCTCTGGGTGGGACCTCCAAGGGGCCCCAGAGGTCTGGCTGCCCCATGGCCCAGGCGGTGCTGGCAGCCGGCGGGGAGAGGCTTTGTGGACCAGAGCAACCGTGGCTCCAGGAGTTGGGGCAAGCACAATCCCCAGGACCGGCAGGCCATGCGGGCCGGGCAGAGTGGGACCCAGGCCCCGCCAGGGGGCGCAGGGAAGCAGGAGAGGGCAGGGTCTGAGCACGGGGGACTTGCTGGGAAAGAAGACATCTGGTAGACAGCAGCAGCAGCGTCGGGAGGCCAGGTGGCCACAGGGGAGGAGGCACAAAAGCCCGGCAGGTGACAGGCCCCGCTCAGAGGGCCTGCGCCCTCGCGGGGGCTTGCTCCCGGTGGGCGCTCCCCGCCTCCGCGGGCAGCCAGGACTCTTCCGGGACCAGCCCTGCTGCCGGGTGGCATCTCCGGCTGGCCCGGCCCTGCGGGGCTGCGGGGGGCGGCGGGGCGGGCGGGGGGCTGCGGGGGGCGTCCGGCCGCTGAGGTCCTCGGCCCCCGTCCTGAGGCCGGCCCGGACGCCCGGGGCTGGGCCCCTGACGACCGGCGGCCGGCGGGTATTGATTGTTGGTTCTTATTTATAGAGCACCGGGGGTGGACGCGGCGCTTTGCAAAACCAAAAAGACACAGTGCTGCCGCGACGCGCTATTGAGAGGGAGGAGGGTCCGCTGCAGCTGTGTTCCCGTCATAGGGAGAGCTGAGACGCCCCGCCCGCCCTCCTCTGCCCCTCCCCCGCAGACAGACAGACAGACGCGGGACGGCGGCCCGGCCACGCAGGACCCCGGAGCTCCACGGGGTCGGGGAGGAGCACCCCCAGCCTCCCCCAGGCCGCGCGCGCCCGCCCGCCGGCGGCCCCCCACCCTGAGCCGGCCCGCACCCGCGCCCGGCCCGCACCCGCGCCCGGCGGCGGGGCTAACGGGCCGCCTTGTCTGTGTATTTCTATTTTGCAGCAGTACCATCCCACTGATATCTCGGGCCCGCTCAACCTCTCAGATCCCTCGGTCAGCACCGTGGTGTGAGGCCCCGGAGCCGCCCACCTGCCCCGTTAGCCCGGCCCAGGACACTGATGAGTCCGGCAGCTCGGGAAGGCCCGAGGGAAGCCCGCCCGCCCGCCCCAGAGACTGCCCGCCCGCCCCGCCCGGGCCGCCCCTGCGCCCGCCCGCCGGGACCCAGGTGCCAAGCGGAGGACGGGCCGAAGCCGAGCCGGCTGGGCAGGGCCGCGGGGCACGCCGGCGGGGACGGGGAACCCGGGCGGGGCGGCTCCCGGCGGGGCGAGGCCTCCGCGGCCCCCGCGGCCCCCGCTCCGCGCAGCGCGCGCGGGCGCGCCCCGAGTCCGCCGCTCGCGCCGCACCCCTCCTACGACCCTTCCCCCGCTCCACCCTCTTCCGCCGGGCCGGCCCTGCCCGTCTCCCCGTACGCCTCCCGGGGGCGCCCGGCGGCCCCCGACGCCCGGAGGGCCGAGCCGGCCCGGCCCGCGGCCCGCACACCGCAGGCCTTTCCAGACTCCAGACTGCCTCCGGCCCCGCCCGCCTCCCCGGCCTGGGAAGCCTGCCTGCCTGCCTGCCTGCCTGCCGCCCGCCCCCCACCCGGCCCGGCCCGGCCCGGCCGCCCCGCGCCCCGCCGCTCCCGGCGCCGCAGTGCGCAGCCGCGACCCCCCGCCCGCGCCCCGCCCGCGCTCAGTGGAGATGCCTAAAGGAATGTCACGAAATTTTCCATTCTGTGTCGCTTGTTGTCGCCTGGGGGCGTGGAGGGGGGCCGGGGGTGCGGGGAGTCCAGGGGGCGAGGGGACGCTCGCTGGGGTTCCCGTGGCCTGCTCAGGCTCGGGGGTCTGCGGCGGCGGCGAGGCCCTCGGGGCCGGGGCCGGGGCGGGGATCGGGGCCGGGGCCGGGGCGGGGAGCAGGGCCGGGATCGGGGTCGGGGCCGGGTCCAGGGCGGGGAGCAGGGCCCGGGCCGGGCGGCCTCCGGGGGGGACCGCGGGCAGAGGCGCGGCGGCGGCGCGCGCGGCAGGCGGTGAGCGCCGAGCCCAGCGCCAGACAGGTGGCCAGGCTGGCGAGGAAGGAGGCCGGGCCGAGCGCGTAGACCACCGCCAGGTCCCGCGCGGCCAGCGGCTGCGCGCAGTGCCGGAACGCGGCGTCGGGGAAGGCGGTCAGGGGGCGGAGGGTCCGGCGCCCCGGCGCCACGCAGAGCAGGGTCTCGGCCTCTGCGGGACACGGGCTCAGCGTCAGGCGGCGGCCGGCCCGGAGCGCCCCGCCCCGCCCCGCCCCGCCCCGCCCCGCCGCCGGCCGCTCACCTGCCGCGGGCCGCGGGTGTCCGCGCAGCCAGGCGCAGAGCGGGCGCAGCGCGCAGCCGCAGGCCCAGGGGTTGCCGCGCAGGCGCAGCGCGCGCAGGGCCGGCAGCCCGGCCAGCAGCGCGGGCGCGAGCGCCGACAGCGCGTTGTCCTGCAGGCTCAGCGCCCGCAGCAGCGGCAGCGGGCCCAGCGCCGCGGGGTCCAGCAGCGCCAGCCGGTTGTCGGCCAGCGAGAGGGAGCGCAGCGCACGCAGCGGCGCGAAGGTGCCCGGTGCCAGGGCTTCCAGCCGGTTGGCGCTCAGGTCGAGCCACTGCAGCGCCCGCAGGCCCCAGAAGGCGCGCGCGTGCACGGCGCGGAGCGCGTTCCCGCGGAGGTCCAGGCGCACGAGCGCCTGCGCGCCCGCGAAGGCTCCAGGCGGCAGCGTGCGCACGGCGTTGTGGTCCAGCAGCAACTCCAGCAGGCGCCGGCCCAGGTCCCCGGGCACCGCGGGCAGCGCGAGGCCCGAGCAGTTGGCCCGGCCAGCCGGCGCGCACGCGCACGCCTCGGGGCAGTCGGGGACTCCGACGGGCGCCGGGGCCCAGACCAACCTCACCGACAGCAGCAGCAGCAGCAGCAGCGGCCTGGGCCGCGAGGCGAGGCAGGGGCTTCTCATGGGGGCAGCCCGAGGACGAGGCCCCGCGCCCGCCCGTGCGTCTCGGGGGCCCTGCTGATCCGGAGTGTGTCCTTGCGGCGCCGGCCGGGCGTCAGCTCCCTGTCCAGCGCCGGCAGTTCCTGCCCCACGGCTGGGCCAGCGCACGGGGCGGAGGCCAGGCCCGCAGCCAACGCCCAGCACGCCAGCCACCTGCCCCGCAGCGCCTGGCTCTTGGCCCTGCGCCCCGGGTGGCGCCTGAGCAAGTAGGGTCAGGCCCACCACCATGACCGTGCGTGCCGCTCCACTCAGGTCTCTGTGCTGCTCGGCTGGGCAGAGGGACCCATGTGGAGAACATAGGATCGTGTCATGCCCTGGTGGATGACAGACCTGGCTCAGGGGACAGGCCCTGAGATGAAGAGGGGCTGCACACTAGCGGCAAGAAAGGCAGCAGCCAGTGCCTCAAGCCCCCTCTGGAACCTCAGGGGTCTCTGTGGGGAGGGGACCGGGGTTGGCCCAGGCCTCCCAGCCACGCAGCTCCCCTGCAGCTGAGATCCTATCTTGGGACATGAGGGCGGGCAGTATGGAGAGGGCTCAGCGTCCTTGTCTACTCTGTGCAACAAAGCAGGAAAATGCAAGCAGGAGCTGGCCTGCCAGCTTGGGCAGAAGGTGGAAACCCCAAGGGTACGGTTCCCTGTCTGCACCCAACACACATACACACACACACACATACACCACGATGCAGCCTCTAGGGGCTCTGGAAACTTGGAAGGAAGACAGGGCACAATCACCGAATACTGTTTAATCTCCCTGCCCAGCTGCCTTCCGCTCTAGTCTGGCGGTGGGGGTGGGGCCAAGGGTGGGGACGGTTCCTCTAGGGTAGCCTCCATGGGGATGGTCAGGAGGGCGCTCTCCTCCAGAGATGGCATCATGGAGACTTCCAGGTCAGGGTCCATGAGATGGGACTCCACGTGCACTGAGCGCAGGTCCACTCGGTCTTCCTGAACCCCAAAGTGCCCTAACACCCTGCATGAGGAGGGTGGTCAGCCTGACTGGCGGCAGGGCAGACTGTCCGCTTGGGACAGGGTGCTCAGTGCTACTGGGAGTGCCGCCCGCGAGGGACAGCAAAGGGACAGCACACCCCAAACCTCCCTTGGCACTCACCTCCTGTCCACGTGTCTGGGACATGTTTCACTGGGGGGATAAAGCTAGGTGTGAAAGGCGGAACAGAGTTGGAACCCTCTCCCCAGTCCACATCCAGAAAACACTGCTGCCTGTGGTGACATCCCACTCGAGGGGCAGAGGCCCCTCAAGGCCTGACCCCCTCCCGCAACTCCCAGCGCCCAGGGCTCACGCACCCCTTCGCTTGAAAGACGCCAATCGCCACCACAATAAGGGCACAGATGCAGCTGGCACTGACACCGGCCAGCACCACAATGAGGGCAATGAGGGCCTCCCGGCTGAGGCCCAGGCTGCATTCACAGTAGGTTCCAGCTGCAGAGATAGGGCCAGGAGGCCAGGCACCAGTCACCTGCTGGCTGAGCCTGCCTGGGAAGGGGAGAGGCTCTGGCTGGGGGAGGGGCTGGGGCCAAGGAGGCACCTGCAGCAGGGATGAGCAAGAGGGACAAACATATCAGGCCCACGGAGCTGCCAGCCAGGCAGGAGTCAGGCAAGGGGGCCATGTCCAGGCCCCTGTCCCACCACATACCTCTGGACAGAACTCGGGAGGTGGGGGGGCCTGTCGGAAGGCGCTGACCTCACAGTGGGGCTCTGAGGCATGGAATGGGGGTGGGGCCTGGGCCCCTGGCCAGCCGGACTTGCTGCCAGGCTCCGGGATACCAGGAGCCCTGGGCAGGTAGCTAGTGATGGGGCAGGGTGGAAAGGGAGTTAGGGGTTATGGTGAGATTTGAGGCAGGCAATAGTGAGTCTGAGCCTTGAGGACACACACACAGTGCCTTGTAGTAAAGAAGGTGGGCTCAGGCCTGGCCTGGTGTGGGGATGGGGCCTGGTTGCTCTCTCTGGCCCTGGTGTGGGGATGGGGCCTGGGCTCTCTGGCTTCTGGTATAGGGGATTGGGACTTGTATTTTCTCTATGGGTTTCAGGGCTAGGAGTAGGCCTGGACTCCAGCCAACTGTGGGCCCGGCCCCTCCCCCCCTCCTGGGGTCAGCTGCTTCAGGAGAGAGAGCCCCCCACTGCCAGCTAAACCAAGTCCAGGGATCACAAGGCACCCAGGAGAGTGGAGAAGGCACTGGCCCTATCTGTCCAAGCAGGACCCAAGTTATGCTCTCAGAACATCCCTTCTTTGATTTCGGCCTCCAGCCTACATGCATATTAGAGTCCAGCTGGATGCCAGTGACTTGTGCCTGTAATTCTAGCTACTTAGGAAGCTGAGAGCCAAAGATGGAGGTCTGATGCCAGTCCATGCAGAAAAGTCTACAGGACTCTTACCTCCAACTAACCAGCAAAAAGCTGAAAGGAGAGGTGTGGCTCAAGTGGTAGAGTACCAGTCTTGAGCAAAAGAGCTAAGCAAGCATGAGCAGTCCAGAGTTCAGACCCCAGTGCTCAGAACTATTACCTTTGTAGAACAGGCAGTTGGTCACCTGCAGGCTGGCATGGTGAGAGTTAATTCTCTTCCCTGAACATGCCATCCAGGCTGGGGTGTGGAGCAAACCCACCCTGCCACCTCCTTTCTTGCTCTAAGGGCCTGCCAAGCAAACCAGACTGAGCAGGAGCCATTGCCAACCCCAGCTGACTGGGCCAGGCCCCACAGGGACACCAGGGGAAGGTATGACTGACTTGCAGTCTGTCGCCAGGGACCTCCTTGATCAGACTCGGGTGTCCTGCAGCCAGGGTCGTGGGGACCCAGCCAGCAAGCCAGCACCCTGCACAGCCTATGCACTCGATGCGCAAAGCTGTGCCCAGGATATCCCCTGGTCCTGCGGACACCACTAAAAAGGGAGTCCAGGGTACAAGGCGTGCCCGCGGGGTTGGCACCGCCACCCTGCCTGGCCAGCCCCTCAGGTTTACATCCTGGTGAAAACAAAGGCACACCTGCCCAGGGCCAGGTGGTGGCCGCGGGGGTGGAACCCAATGGCCACTTCGTGAATGGTGGGCTTCAGGGCTTCAACTGCCACCAGAACTGGGGGGTACAGAGACGCAGCGACAGCACTAGGTGACGAGGTCCGAGAGCCAGGGGCAAGCCACCGTTAGCTGTGTCTCTCCTAGGCCTGTGCGGACGCCAGGCGAGGTCAGGCTGTGCTGCCTGAGGCCGAAAAGCAAGTCACTTTTGACTTATTTGGTGCTAGAAATAGAAGACCTGTACTTACCTCAGCCTTCTGAGTGACCAGGACTACAGGTGGGAGCCACTGTACTTATCTCAGCCTCCTGCATGGTCAGGACTACAGGTGGGAGCCACTGTACTTATCTCAGCCTCCTGCATGGTCAGGACTACAGGTGGGAGCCACTGTACTTATCTCAGCCTCCTGCATGGTCAGGGCTACAGGTGGGAGCCACTGTACTTATCTCAGCCTCCTGCATGGTCAGGGCTACAGGTGGGAGCCACTGTACTTATCTCAGCCTCCTGCATGGTCAGGGCTACAGGTGGGAGCCACTGCCGCCCAGTAGCAGAGTGCGTTAGAGGGCTTGCCCCCAGGGCTCCAGAGCTCTGGGCATGGTGAGGGCAGCACTTGTTTCTGCACCTCCCATAGCAGACAAGGGGAAAGCAGGGACATGCGGGGCATCTGGGGCAAGGGAGCAAGCGGACACTGGGTGTGGCTTGTGCACCTTGGCAGGAGCAGGTTCTGGAGGCAGCAGGCTACAAAAGGCCTTTGTTCCCTTTAAGAGGGCACTCTGGGGCCGGGCGCCTCCTGCCTGGAGACGGCAGCTCTGGGGCAGGGAAGCAGTAGCCTTACCCGGTTCTAAAGTTCCTCAGCCACTGTGGTGCTCAGGGCACTGGCAATGTGGAGGCTTCTACTGGTATGTCCTCTGGGGTGGCTGGACTCTGACCCCGACCACAGGCCCAAGGGACAGGGAGGAATTTGCTGAAGTGCGCACTCATGAGCCCTGTGGGCCACTCCCGCCCCCCCCCCGCCCCATCCCGCCCCCATCCAAGACCTCGGCCCTCTGGACCTGCCCAGGGCCTGTCCCGGAGTAGCTCTTTACTGCTGGACAGGTGCAGAGCTCCTGACAGCCAGGCCCCTACAACAGCTGCAGACTGGGGGCTAAGGGCTCCTTCCCTGCCAGGTGCAGCAGCTCACGCTGTAATACCAGCCTGAGATCTGACCATCAACATTTGAAGCCTTGGCACCAAAGTCCGTTAAGACTAATCTCCAATTAAAGAAGAGCTGTGGCTCAAGCGGTGAAGTGCCAGCACTGACCAGAAAAAGCAAAGGGATAGTACTCAGGCCCTGAGTTCAAGCATGCATAACAACACTAAATAAAACAATAAGATAAAGCTCCTTTCAAAGGCCAAACAGTGGACCAAGCGGCTCAGGACTAAGGGGCTGCGGGAGGCAGCTGTGGCCTCACACGCCACCTTCAGGGACCAGGCCCGGCCTGTGTGGGCTCACTGCTGCTGAGATAATGTGGCCAGTGGAGGAAGACCAACCCGGATGTGTCCAATGGGGCCCACAAAGCCAGCAGGACACAGGATGAGAAACTGACCTGCTTTAATTTGTATTGCATGCAGGGGTGTGGGATTGGGGGCAGGGATGTGGGGATGAGGAAGCAGGGCAGGAGTTGTGGGACAGGGCAGGGGTGTGGGGAGGAGGGGCAGGGCAGAAGTGGGGGGGGGCAGGACAGGGATGTAGGGGATAAGGATCAGGACAGGGGTGTGGGTATGAAGGGCAGGATGGGGAGGAGGAGCAGGGCAGGGGTGTGGGGAGGAGGAGCAGGGCAAGGATACAGGGCCAGGAGGGAAGGACTGGCAGCGGTACAGGGAAAGGGTTGTGGGGGTGGGGACTGCGTACATCAGTGCTCCCCCCCCCCCCCCCCCCCCGGGCAGAGCCTCAGCTGCAGCTCTTGGGTAGACGGTAGACGCCGGCCGAGTAGGTGAGCTGCTGATCCCGGACCTTCTTCTGCAGGTAGCCCTGCAGCTCCTGCAGGTCGATCTCAGCCAGCGCGGGCCCGGTCATCACGAACATCCGGAGCATGCTGTAGATGCGCTCCAGGGAGAGGCTCTCCAGGTTGGTCAGCATGGCCTGGATGTACGTCCAGAAGAGCTTGGGACAGGAACCGGGCAGGTCAGGGGGGTTGCGCTCTGGGACCACCCCAGCCCCAGCCCCAGCCCGCCGCTGCCTATATACCAGCAGCTCCTCCTCCTTCTGGTCGGCCTGCGAGGCCAGGCCCGAGTCACTCTCGTCGTCGCTGTCGATGAGCACCATGCTGTCGGGGTCCTGGGGCCGCTCCTCCTCGATGACAGAGAAGGTGCCCGGAGGCCCCTCCCGCACCACGCCCTGCTGCAGCCACACGGACAGGCGCCGCCGCAGCAGTCCCACCGGCATCTTCACCACCTTGCTCAGCTCCTCCAAGGCCCAGCTGGCTGCGTGCGGAGACACAGGACTCTGGAGGCCGCCCCGGCTGAGTGCCACCTGCCCAGTTGGTGACCCAAGGCTGCGGGTGGACTGCCCTGTCTGGTACTCATCCCAAGGCAAAACTAAAACCAGAATCAGGGCATGGGGACTCACCTTGGTCCTGAAAGTACAGCAAGAGCACAGCCTGCACCGGCGTCACGGCCACGGACAGCGTGCGGTCGGCCAGCTCCACGTCCAGGGTGACCAGGCCCAGCGTGTGCTTCCAGCTGAGGGTCCGCATGGCCTGCGGGGGAGGAGGATGCTCAGCTGGCAGCCCAGCAGCCAGAGAGCAGAACGCACTGGAGAGGCAGAGGCCCTCCAAAAGACAGGTCCGTGTCAGACTCAGTATTCAGAACGTGACCAACGTGGAACCAGAGCAGACACAGGTGCAGCTGGTTAAGATGAGGTCACTGGGAAGGTGGCTCAGTGGTAGAGCGCTTGCCTTGCATGCCTGAGGCCCTGGGTTCGATTCCTCAGCACCACATCAGCAAAAAGAAAAAAGCCGGAAGTGGCGCTGTGGCTCAAGTGGTAGAGCGCTAGCCTTGAGCTGAAGAGCTGAGGGACAGCACCCAGGCCCAGAGTTCAGGCCCCACTACCGGACTCCAAAAATAAATAAATAATAAACATGGATGATAAAATAGTGATGGCATAGCTAGGCACCAGTGGCTCATGATTGTAATCCTAGCTACTCAGGAGGCTGAGATTTAAGGATCTCGGTTCAAAGTCTGCCAGGGCAGGAAAGTATAAGATTCTTATCTCCAATTGACCACCAATAAGCCAGCTGCAGAGCTATGGCGTAGAGTGCTAACCTTGAGCAAAAAAGCTCAGGGCCAGAGCCTGGGCCCTGAGTTGGAAGCCTCAGGACTGGTACACACATGCATAAAATAATGCTGGCAAAGGCTCAGTAGGGAAGGAAAGCTGTCACCATCCTTTTCTTAAAAAATGGTCCTGGGGCTTGAACTCTGGGCCTGGATGATGTCCCTGAGCACTTTGTTGTTGGTGGTGGTCATGGGCTTAAACTCTGAGCCTGGGCGCTGTCCCTCAGCTCTTCAGCTCAAGACAAGCGCTCTACCACTTGAGCCATAGAGCCACTTCATTTTTTGGTGGTTAATTGGAAATGAATCTCAGACTTTCCTGCCCCAGGCTGGCTTTGAACCGTGATCGTCAGGTCTCAGCCTCCTGAGTAGCTAGGATGACAGGCGTGAGCTAACAGCCCCCGACAAGCTGCAGCCATCTTCAAGGATACATGTCACACTGAGAACAATGTTGGGACCCGGAGGGAAGTCAGCAGGAAGCCTGGGTGGATGGAAAGTAAGGAGCAAAATGCCTGCCATACATCCAAGGAATTTCTAAGCAGTGTGGAAGGTACACCGTGGTTTTTACCTTACTGCTTTAAAAATGTAAAATACAGCCAGGCGCTGGTGGCTCACGTCTGTAATCCTAGCTACTCAGGAGGCTGAGATCTGAGGATCTCGGTTCAAAGCCAGCCCGGGCAGTAGAGACCGTGAGACTCCTATCTCCAATAAACCACCAGAAAACCGGAAGTGGCACTGTAGCTCAAGTGGTAGAGCGCTAGCCTTGAGCTGAAGAGCTGAGGGACAGCGCCCAGGCCCAGAGTTCAAGCCCCACGGCCGACAAAAAAAAAAAAAAAATAAAATAAAATAAAAATAAAATGTAAAATACAAATAAGGAAAAGAAACTGAAGCAGAAGGAAGCCAGTATCTATGCTCTGGAAAAATTCTCAGCCTGTTCAGGTAGCCTTGACATCTGGCCAGGGTGGGGCTTGACAAACATTAGCCAAAGAGATGAGTGTGATCTGTTGGCCCAACCGTTTCAGAAACCAGAAGAGATGGGCTATCCAGCAAAAGGTCTGGAGAGGGCTGGTCCAGAGCACGGGCAGCTCAGATCTGGCAGAACTGCTCACACACAGGCCAAAGGGACAGACAACACAAGGCAAGGCTTAGAGCAGAGCCACAGTGCTGAGCAGACGGCGGGGGGAGGGGCAAGGGGGAAGTGCAGAGAACTGTTGCCAGGCCAGGCCTCCAATCCTCTTAATTCCTCACACTCATTTTTAGACCTGCTTAGGACTATGAACCTTCCTTTGAGGATCTCAATGCCTCAGTGAGGCTCGACACTCTATTGTGTCTTGGAAGCAGAAAACTTCTGATTTCACAGCATCACAGCTAGCAAGAAAGCCTGCCCCACGTGGACCCCAAGTCTCGTCTACACTTGATTTAGATGCTGAAATATGGAACTTTATGTTAAGACTTAAGAGTTAACACTGGACTGGGCATGACTTTCAGGGATGCTGGAATGGGAGCGGGGGGGAGGCAATGGGCTCTTCACACCTCTGGGGCATCCGGAGAACAGAGGATGGGGCAGGGAAGAGGGCAGAGAGGATGTGGCACCTAGCTGTGCTCAGCCGGGAAGGGGTAAGTCACTGCTCAGACACTGGGCCAAGGCCCACTGCTGTGGCACGGGCTGGCACCAAGCATGGTAGGCAGCCTTCCAGCTGGCATCAGCAAGGGCCACACGGACCAGACGGCAGGACACTAGGTGACCACAGGACACCTGAGCTTTTCCAGGAACGGAACCAGGGTGGGGAAAGGAGGTGGCCAGGCTGTCAAGGTCAGGTGCAAGCAGTCCCTGACTTGCCAAGGTGCCCTGGGTGAGGCTGGAAGAACAAGGCCTTCTGTGTAGAGGAGACCCAGCACTTCCTCACCCGAGAAGCTGCTGGAACCCCCAGAGCTTGCCTCCCCCTGCTTCGGACCACCTCACTACTGCCCTGTTCAGTTTGAGCCGCTGTTGAGATCCACAGGCCGGATGCCTTCCCTCTCCTGTTCTCTGCCTATTCTCCTCCCTCTAGGCTGCAGAACTGGTGGGCTGCATGTTCCAGCCCGGACCCCAAGTCTCATGTCAAAAGCTCTGGATGAAGCCGGGCGCCGGCGGCTCATGCCTATAATCCTAGCTACTCATGAGGCTGAGATCTGAGGATCACGGTTCAAAGCCAGCCTGGGGCAGGAAAGTCTATGAGACTCTTATCTCCCAATAAACCACCAGAAACCTGGAAGTGGCGCTGTGGCTCAAGTGGTAGAGTGCTAGCCTTGAGCTGAAGAGCTGAGGTAACAGCACCCAGGCCCAGATCAAGCCCAACGATCAGGGGAGGGAGGGAAGCTCTGGATGGGCGTCCAGTTCCTACCTCCCCAGCATAGCTGGACTGCACCCCACAGCCCAGACCCCATCTCATGTCAGAAGCCCTGGATGGGCGTCCAGTTCCTCTCCCCAGCATGACTTGACTGCAAATCCAAAAAGACACTTGAGCTCAGCCTCCTTCCCAGGACTCCAGGACTGGGACTCGGTTATGCTGCTGGGGGCAGGCCACATGGCCTATCTCATCTCTCTGGGCATTCATTTGTGTGTGTGTGTGTGTGTGTGCGTGTGTGTGTGTGCCGGTCCTGCGACTTGAACTCAGGGCCTGAGTGTTGTTCCTGAGCTGCTTCCTTAAGGTTTACACTATTACTTTAGCCACAGTTCACCAGTTAGCTTTTTGGTAATTTTTGGAGATGACGCCCATGGACTTTCCTGCCCAGGCTGGCTTTGATCGGCGATCTCCAGATGTCAGCCTACTGAATAGCTATGATTACAGGTGTGAGTCACCAGTGCCCAGCTTCCTTTGTCCAAGCCCTGTACCTTCCAGGATCCCCATCACAGTTCATAGTGTCCATTCTCAAGTCCCCTGGGACCTTTCAGGGAGAGACCAAGGGAGGAGAGGGTCAAAGTCAGAGGTCAGTGTGCTTGAGAGAGTTGCCCACAGCAGAGAGACAGCCCCTCCCAGCCCTACTGGGGGCTGGGCCTCAGTGGATGCCAGCCCTGTTCAGCAGCCCAGCAGCACAGGAAGGCTTGGCGATAGGGCGCTCGGGTTTCAGAGCGTGAAGAGGAGACCCCACCCCTCAAAGTGCACACAGGCGACTGACCCTGAGGTGACAATGACCCTGAGGTGACAATGACCCTGAGGTGACAATGACCCTGAGGCGACAATGACCCTGAGGCGGCAATGACCCTGAGGCGACAATGACCCTGAGGCGACAATGACCCTGAGGTGGCAATGACCCTGAGGTGACAATGACCCTGAGGTGACAATGACCCTGAGGTGGCAATGACCCTGAGGCGACTGACCCTGAGGTGACAATGACCCTGAGGTGGCAATGACCCTGAGGTGGCAATGACCCTGAGGTGACAATGACCCTGAGGCGACAATGAGGCGGCAATGACCCTGAGGTGGCAATGACCCTGAGGTGACAATGACCCTGAGGTGGCAATGACCCTGAGGTGACAATGACTCTGAGGTGACTGACCCTGAGGCGACAATGACCCTGAGGCGGCAATGACCCTGAGGTGACAATGACCCTGAGGCGGCAATGACCCTGAGGCGACAATGACCCTGAGGTGACAATGACCCTGAGGCGACAATGACCCTGAGGTGGCAATGACCCTGAGGTGACAATGACCCTGAGGCGACTGACCCTGAGGTGACTGACCCTGAGGTGGCAATGACCCTGAGGCGGCAATGACCCTGAGGTGACAATGACCCTGAGGTGGCAATGACCCTGAGGTGACAATGACCCTGAGGCGACTGACCCTGAGGTGACAATGACCCTGAGGTGGCAATGACCCTGAGGTGGCAATGACCCTGAGGTGACAATGACCCTGAGGTGACAATGACTCTGAGGTGACTGACCCTGAGGTGGCAATGACCCTGAGGTGACAATGACCCTGAGGTGACTGACCCTGAGGTGACAATGACTCTGAGGTGACTGACCCTGAGGCGACTGACCCTGAGGTGACAATGACCCTGAGGTGACAATGACCCTGAGGTGACAATGACCCTGAGGTGACAATGACCCTGAGGTGACAATGTATGGTGGGTGTGGCAGGCGATTGACCCTGAGGTGACAATGACCCTGAGGCGGCAATGACCCTGAGGTGGCAATGACCCTGAGGTGGCAATGACCCTGAGGCGGCAATGACCCTGAGGCGACAATGACCCTGAGGTGACAATGACCCTGAGGCGACAATGACCCTGAGGCGACAATGACCCTGAGGTGACAATGACCCTGAGGTGACAATGACCCTGAGGTGGCAATGACCCTGAGGTGACAATGACTCTGAGGTGACTGACCCTGAGGCGACAATGACCCTGAGGCGGCAATGACCCTGAGGTGACAATGACCCTGAGGCGGCAATGACCCTGAGGCGACAATGACCCTGAGGTGACAATGACCCTGAGGCGACAATGACCCTGAGGTGGCAATGACCCTGAGGTGACAATGACCCTGAGGCGACTGACCCTGAGGTGACAATGACCCTGAGGTGGCAATGACCCTGAGGTGGCAATGACCCTGAGGTGACAATGACCCTGAGGTGACAATGACCCTGAGGCGGCAATGACCCTGAGGTGGCAATGACCCTGAGGTGGCAATGACCCTGAGGCGGCAATGACCCTGAGGCGACAATGACCCTGAGGTGACAATGACCCTGAGGCGACAATGACCCTGAGGCGACAATGACCCTGAGGTGACAATGACCCTGAGGTGACAATGACCCTGAGGTGACAATGACCCTGAGGTGACAATGACCCTGAGGTGACAATGACCCTGAGGCGACTGACCCTGAGGTGACAATGACCCTGAGGTGACAATGTATGGTGGGTGTGGCAGGCGATTGACCCTGAGGTGGCAATGACCCTGAGGTGACAATGACCCTGAGGCGGCAATGACCCTGAGGCGGCAATGACCCTGAGGTGACAATGACCCTGAGGTGGCAATGACCCTGAGGTGACAATGACCCTGAGGTGGCAATGACCCTGAGGTGACAATGACCCTGAGGCGACTGACCCTGAGGTGACTGACCCTGAGGTGGCAATGACCCTGAGGTGACAATGACCCTGAGGTGACAATGACTCTGAGGTGACTGACCCTGAGGTGGCAATGACCCTGAGGCGGCAATGACCCTGAGGTGACAATGACCCTGAGGTGACAATGACCCTGAGGTGGCAATGACCCTGAGGCGACTGACCCTGAGGTGACAATGACCCTGAGGTGGCAATGACCCTGAGGTGACAATGACCCTGAGGTGGCAATGACCCTGAGGTGGCAATGACCCTGAGGTGACTGACCCTGAGGTGACAATGACCCTGAGGTGGCAATGACCCTGAGGCGACTGACCCTGAGGCGGCAATGACCCTGAGGTGACAATGACCCTGAGGTGACAATGACCCTGAGGTGACTGACCCTGAGGTGACAATGACCCTGAGGTGACAATGTATGGTGGGTGTGGCAGGCGATTGACCCTGAGGTGACAATGACCCTGAGGTGACAATGACCCTGAGGTGACAATGACCCTGAGGTGACAATGTATGGTGGGTGTGGCAGGCGACTGACCCTGAGGTGACTGCGGCTGATTGAACAGCCGTGGGAGCTGCTAAGCACTGGTAGCTGTACCTTCAGCTTCTCGTACTTCTTGCAGTAAACTTCCAGCGCGGCCCTGATGTCCTCAGGAACTTCCAGCTTCTCATCCTTGAAGGGGGGCCAGAACTCACTGGATAAGATGACAGCATAGACCCCAAACGGCGGCTGCTCTTCTATAGGCCGCTTCTCGTCTTCCTCTCGGATGTTGGCGTTGATCCGGCGGGAGTCTGCCATATCCTAAGGAGGGGAGGGCACTTAGCCCGGGTCGGGCAGAGGTGCTGGCCTTGAGGGTGGGGTCCTGACACCCACCTTTAACATGACCTCACAGAAGTGCATCGGGGCCTCACCAAAGCGCAGCTTCAGCAGCTCCACATTGCGGATCTCCCTGGAAGGAAGAGCTTTTTATTTTTTGCCAGTTGTGGCGCCTGAACTCACTGTCCCACAGCTCTTCAGCTCAAGGCTAGCACTCTACCACTTTCTGGCTTTTTCTGCTTATGGAATCGAACTGAGGTATCAAACCCAGGGCCTCATGCATGCAAGGCAAGCATTCTACCACTGAGCCACCTTCCCAGCCCCAGAAGGAAGAGCTTTTAGAAAGCTGCCTCTTCCTCACTAGCTCCCGCTGCTGAGAGGCCCCTGGCCTGTGGGAAGACAGCCCCACCTGGGCCACAGCAGAGCCATCCTGGCCGGCAGAGGGCAGGCAAACACCCAAGGTGAGAAGGCACCTCCCTCCAGATTCCTCAGGACTGGGCTGCAAGAGGCCCCAGGTGGAAGCCGTGGCGCCCCCTGGAGACCAGCCAGCAGCTCACAGGCCTCACCGTTCCGGGCTGAAGCTGAGCTGGTGGAGGAGGCGGTCGGCTAACAGGGAGCGGTACTCGTTGATGAAGAGGTCCTTGCTGCCATAGATGCTTACCAGCAGACTGATGATATCCGAGGAGCGCCGCTTGGAGCTCGACTTCCCTGGCACAGTATGAGGGGCTTACCACTGGCACCTTGGCAAGGACAATATACCCCAAAATCCCACCTGGCTAGTCACTGTCATCCAGCACTGGCTATGAGGCTCACAAACAGCTGTTCCAATCTGCAGCCCTCGTGACTCATGAGGATCCTGAAGCTGCTGTTTTGATCTAGGACCCCTCCTAACTCATGAGGACCCCTTTCAACCCACACTTGAAATCCAGGCTTGAAGGCCCATGGTTTGGTCCTGGAGACTGGAGAAGTGCTCACAGACTCTATGTATTGGGGCCAGGCATAGGAGGGGGACCAGCCAGAAGCTGTCACCCTGATGAGCCTTCTAGGTCTGGGACAAAAATCATAGCTGGAGGTGGGCTACACAGGCCTCACACGAACCAGCTTTCCCACCAGTTATAGCTTGTAAGGAACAGGGCCAACAAGAAACTCTCCTACCGCTGGAATGACCAGGTACCATAGGAACACACAGAAAAATGACTGGTACTAAGGAAAGCCCTGACCTGTTAAAACAAGCACTGGCTCCCCGACGGGACCAGGTGCTAACAGCAAGACATGGACCTGAAGCCATCACAACTCAAATAGGCCCGGAAGAGGCTGGGGGCCCAGCCGGGAAGCTGACCTGGGTCTGCATCCACCGGATCGGGAACCCAATCCTCAGGCTCTCCAGAGTCATCTTCACTGTCCTGGCCCGTTTCCAGGCTGGCCGGGTCAGTCTTGGACAACTCAACAGCCAAGTCCCCAGTTCCATCCGAGTCTCCCGTCAGCCCAGCTACGATCTGCCGCACCGTGTCCTCCCGTGTCCTGCGGGATGAGTGCTGCTGTCTTCCATGTATGCGAGGCTACCATGGGACCCGGCTCACACTGCCCACCCCAACTGCTGACTGGTACATACTGAAAACAGGCTCATCTCAGAAAGTAAGACGCCCAGCACCACTGTGGGAACAGCACGGCAGAGATAAAAAGAGGCTCCGTGACCAGACCAGTATTGGCTGGGAAGCAAAAAGCCTGAGTCCAGGGCAGCCATGAGATATACCCACCAGCTCCCACCACTCAGGTCCAGGGACACTGGGCCTCTGCCAACCAAGAGCTTTCCAAACACACAACCCACGGGGGTCCTGGCGCCTCATCATCAGAAAGCAAGGGCTGTCTCTACACAGAGCATGCAAGGATAGGTGACTAGCAGCGGGAAGAGGAAAAGCCCTCAGCCTGGACCCATCAGCAGCCTCCTGTCCCCTTGTGCTCAGGAGAGAACCCAGAGCCCCTCTGGTGACAGCATCACGAGGCTGAGCCAGGGCGCCTGGATGCACGCCTCACCTCAGGTAGCGGCGGATGGGCTCACAGGCCACCTCCAGGATGACCATGGAGGGGTCCAACACTCGCAAAGCCTTGATGGCAGAGATGTAGAGCGTGATGATATCACACGTGTTGACGCCTAGGAGAAGCCAGAGGTCTCACAGTGCCCTGGACAGCAGCTTCCCTGGTCCCACATGAGTAGACAGGCAGTCACACTGGTCACTGCTGAGACTGGAGCCCAGGTGGCGGGGTGGCGGCAGGGAGTCAGCCCCAGCCTCCCTCACCTCACCCACTCACAGGCAGGCTCTGTAACTTCCCGAGAAACGGGCCCTCCTCCAGCCAGGCTCTGTTTTGAGGCCAGCACAGCCCAGACTGAGCCAGGCAAGCTTGATTTCCTCCAAAGAGGCATGAAGGTGGGCTGGCTTTTCTAGCTCCCACAAAACCAACAACTGCTTCCTAACCCCCTTCTCAGTTGCCTCCAAATCCAGAGCCCTGAGGGCCAAGCAGCCAGTCTATAGTGGCCACACACGTACCAGGGTGGAGGAGCCGAGTCTCCAGGGCAGCCTTGAGGGACACAAGCAGCTGCTGTCTCTGGTCAGTCCTCTCCAGGCAGTATTTGAGGTCCTCGATGGCTGGTCGGGAGTCTGGGAAGTCTGCAGGAAGAGAGCCATCCCTCAGAGATAGGTGTACACAGGTGCACCCACCGGTGAAGAACGACAACAGTGCAGGAAAGGATACACGGCCCCAGCATGGGAGCTGCCCGCAAGCACTGGGTATCTGTGTGTGTGCATGTGCCAATGTGTGCTTGAACTCAGGGCCTGGGAGCTGTCCCTTAGCTTTTTCACTAAAAGCTAGCACTCTACCACTTGAGCCACAGCTCCACTTTTGGCTTCATGGCAGTTACCTAGAGATAAAGAGTGTCATGCACTTTTCTGCCTGGGCTGGCTTGGAACCACGATCCTCAGGTCTCAGCCTCCTGAGTAGCAAGGATGACAGGCGTGAGCTACCAGCACATGGCTCTCGATGCCTTTTCACACACGTGTGCATTTGACTATAACACCAAAGGGTAGGGGAGCTAGCTAGTAAGCAGAAACCAAGGCTGAGGGACAGAAGGATGGATGCCTAAAAGCATTGGCCTGGCAGGCTGCTCAGTCCTGAACCAGACCCAGAGTGATAGTGAATTAGGTCCAGCTCTGGTCAATTCATCTTGCAGAAGGTAAAGGTAAGTAAACCCTGTAAACATGAAGGGCACTGCCCACTGGCAGGTGTGCAGTGCAGGGAAACCAAGAAGGACCAACCTCGGATGATGCTGAAGAGCTCCTCGATGCGCAGGCTGGCATAGATCCGGTAGAAGAACCTCTGCACGTGACAGCGCCAGCGGCGCAGAGTGCCTCCAGCTTCGGGTGAGGCCGGCCGGGCGGGGCCGTCCTGCAGGAACACCTTGCCAAGCCAGCCGACCACCCTCTCAATCCACTGTGGGGACACTGGTGTGTGAGGCGCGGGGACACCCAGACCACCTCATAGACACCTACCCTTCAGCAGCACCCCAGTAAGCCCCCAAAAGCTCCTACATCTGGGGCCCAGAAGCACATCCAAGTCTTCCAAGAACCTGAGTCCCAAACGGGCACTGCTGACCCGCAGAGGCGCTCATCCTCCGCGGCGTGCCGGCATGCTCGCCTCTGGTAGGTGACACTAGTGGACGATGCTGGCACACATGGCAAACCTGCTCTTGGAGCCACATCTGTGACCACCAAAGCCCTACCTCTGTGTAAACCAAGCAACAACAGTAAAAGCACAGCTGAGAACAGGAGGCCACAAGGCCACACAGACTCATGGGTGCACACAGATCCACAGACTCCCGACTAATGAAATAGCTTGGGACAATTCACCTTCCCCAGCCCACTACCCGGAGCACAGTGAGCCTCCATGGCTGATGCCCAGTCTGCATCACTGCTGGAGAACAGCACTTTGAACACCCACTACCACAGCTAACCTGCATTCACTGCAGACAGATACCTGGAAGCAGTGATGGGAGGTCAGGGGGAAAAATAAGAGTAGCGTAAATGACCACAGCTCCTCAATGCTGGGTGCCTAGACCAGAAAGAGACCATAGCCCAACAGGCCCCAGCTGCATGTGGAGATGGAGGCCAGTCGAAAGAAGTGAACCCACACTCAGGAAAGCAAAGAGGAAGGGTCAGTCTGCTACTACTACAGCCTGACGAGGAACTCTTGGGACTCTGGTTTTTGCAATGCCTCCAGCTGTAGGATTCTGCACAGACCTGCAGAGCATATCCCAGATCCTTCCTCCGCCACTGGGCTTAGGACTTGCCTAGCACCAAGGCAGCCCTACCACCCAATTCTGGTCCATCCAGGCCTTCCCACTCTAGTCGCTTCTAGTGTGAGGAATCAGTATGCCAAGGGAGGGTGCTCATCTTGTGGACAGTGTATGTGTGTGTGTGTGTGTGGGGGGGTTGCTCACCTTGTGGAACTCCCGCAGAAAGGAGCGCTCATACTCGCCTCGGCAGCGATCCTCCATTCTCTCTCTGGTCACCTGATGCAGGGTGGTGGTAACTGCCTCAGCACTGACCCGCTCCAGCAAACTGAGCCTGTGCCTAGAGGAGAGTCCTGTCCATGAAGCACCTGCAGCACACACCTGTCCCTCAGCCAGTGTGGTACTGCTTTCAGGGCACACACCTGTCCCTCAACCAGTACATGCCTACCCCCCTCCCCCGCCTCCTGTCCTTCACCCATCATGGTCCTGCTTACAAAGCACATACAGTACACACATGAGACATACCAAGAGCTTAATGAATAACCTCCCCCAGCCCTCCTAGGGTGGGGCAAATCTACCAAGGGTTTGGGGGCAAAGCTGCTAGAAGGACAAGAGCACTGGAAAGGAAGTCTGTGAGACTCTTATCTGCAATTAATCATCAAAAAGCTCAAAGTGGAAGCCAGACCCCAGTGGCTCACGCCTGTAATCCTAGCTACTCAGGAGGTTGAGATCTGAGAATCACAGTTCAAAGCCAGTTTGGGCAGGGAAGTCTATTAGACTTTTTTTTTTTCTCTTTTTTTTGGTTGGTCGTGGGGCTTGAACTCTGGACTTAGGTGCTGTCCCTGCGCTCTTCAGCTCAAGGCGAGCACTCTACCACTTGAGCCACAGCACCATTTCCAGTTTTCTAGTGGTTTATTGGAGATAAGAGTCTCACAGACTTTCCTGCCTAGGCTGGCTTTGAACCGCAATCCTCAGATCTTGGCTTCCTGAGTAGCTAGGATGACAGGCGTGAACCACCGGTGCCCAGCTAAGTCTATCAGACTTTTATCTCCAACTAACCACCAGAAAACCAGAAGTGACACTGTGGCTCAAGTGATAGAGTGCTCACCTTGAGCTGAAGAGCTCAGGGACAGCATCCAGGCCCAGAGTTCAAGCCCTACAACTGATAAGAAAAAAAAAAAAAAAAAAAAAAGAAAGAAAGAAATGTACTTCTAACTGACCTATGTAACAATAACCCCTCCGTACCTCACCTTTCTAATAACAGAAAAAATTATTTTTTTCTTTTGCCAGTCCTGGACACTGAACTCGGGGCCTGGGCACTGTCCCTAAACTGCTTTTACTCAAGGCTAGTGCTCTACCACTTGAGCCACAGTGCAACTTCTGCCTTTTTCTGTGTATGTAGCACTGAGGAATCGAACCCAGGGCCTCAGGCATGCCAGGTGAGCACTCTACCACTGAGCCACCTTACATTCCCAGCCCCCGCCCCCCAATTTTTTTTTAAGTATGACTTTTGGGATTAAAAAAAAAATCAGAATTTTGTAGAGACCAGGAAGTTTGGAATCAAAAGAAATCTAATTCAGACATGGGTCGGTAGTTTCTTAGCAAGGGCAAAGCTGAAAAACCCTGGATACACACCTACACCTAGGTCAGGGTGTGAACCTGCTACACAGAGATTCCCATGGCGCTCCCTGTCATGTCCCTGGCTCTCAGGATAGGTAGAAGAAACATTTTCGACCAGTTCACCAGTTCTCCCAGAGGCCAGCGAGACCCAGGAGAGCAGGAAAGGCATGCGGAGGAACCGGGGCATAGTCACCGCTTGGCAGTACTCACAGGACCTGGCTGAGCTGGTGGAACTGCTCCAGTGCCTGGCGGCACCAGCACTGCTGCTTGTCACTGCCGCATCCCGCACACAGAGGGCTTTGCAGAAGCCGGTAGTAGCGGCGGCGGGCATAGCGGCTGTCCAATTCCCCCTCCAGTTCGGGGTCTGTGCCTCCTTCACCTTTTCTCTTACTCTGCATATAGACTCGCAGGAAGCGCCCGTAGAGGCGCTGGACCATCTCCTGGAAGGTCCTGGGTGTGGAAAAGAATAAGACTCCCCGCAACATGGTATGGACCTTTTCCCGAAGCCCTTGAGCTCCAGTGCCCATCAGCAAACCCAGGCGAGTCCATTTCTCCAGGAGCTCTAGGCTGCGCAGGTAGGTATCCAGGCGGCTCTCTAGCAGACCAAACGCGTCCAGGAGCAGCAGAAGGCACTGGGGCTCGTCGACAGTGTTCTCGCGCTGGGAGACGGCATTCCAGAACTCGGGGGAGATGTTGGCCTGCAGGTCGTTCTGCAGCACTTCCACGAACCACTCCTCCAGGATAGAGTGCAGACCGTGGCCCCTCAGGACTTCCACCGCCGCTCGGAGCTCCTCCTCCTTCGGCGGGACCGCGCCGCTGGTCCGGGAGGAGGCCTGGAGCGTGGGGAAATCTGAGGATGCAGGCGCAGGGGTGCGGGCTCGAGGGGAGGGGCCGAGTCTAGGGGAAGCTGAGGAAAACCCGCCGCCCACTCCGTGGCCGACGCTAAGGAAGGAGGGCTGGGGGAGGAGGCCCGGGACGCGGGCGGGCCCCCCGTCCCGCCCCGCCCTTCTTTTCTCAGGCCTCACCAGCCCCAGGACAGCCGGCGGCACCAGTCCGGTGCTCACGGTATTCCAGGCTACCAAGAGCTCCTGGCCAGGCGCGGAGTGGCCGGCCGCAGGCGCGGCCGCGGCCGCAGCCGCCACGTCGGCCTCCATCGGCACCCACAGCTCCCGGACCCGCCCAGCGCAGCGCGTGGCAGTGACGCAGAGCCGAGCGTGGCGCGCCGTCCTGACGCTCGCGGAGGCGCGGGGCGATGACGCCACGCGCGGGGGGGGGTGCGCGCGGCTCGAGGCCCTGCGCATGCGTCAGTGTGGCTGCGCGGGCGGCGGTTGGAGCGGAGAGCGCGGCGTCGGCCATGACCCAGCAGGGCGCAGCGCTGCAGAATTACAACAACGAGCTGGTCAAGTGTGAGCCGCGGGGAGCGGAGGGGCTGGTGCCCCGGGCCCCGGGGCGCGGGGCGGGGCCCGGCCCGGCCCCGCGGCCGCGCGGATGCGCCCGCGCCTGCGCCTGCGCGAGCCCGGCGCCGGGGCCTCCCCCTAGCGGAGCCCGGGCACCGGGCCGGGCCGGGCCCGCTGCGTGGCCCCGGCCCACAGCCCCGTCTCCCCGCCCGCCTTAGGCATCGAGGAGCTGTGTCAGAAGCGAGATGAGCTGTGCCGGCAGATCCAGCAGGAGGAGGACGAGAAGCAGCGGTTGCAGAACGAGGTGAGGCAGCTGACGGAGAAGCTGGCCCGCGTCAACGAGAACCTGGCGCGCAAGATCGCCTCCCGCAACGAGTTTGATCGGACCATCGAGGAGACCGAGGCCGCCTACCTCAAGGTGAGGCTCCCAGGACTGGGAAGCGCTCAGGCCCGAGCCAAAACCGCCACGCTACCGGCGGGCCGGTCTCCGCGGGGCCCGGTGTGTCCCCGGCGCTCCTCTGTTGCGGTTTATTCTGCCAGGCCCGCCCAGCCCGGTGTGGGACAGATGCGGGGAGGGGGTGCGGGGCGGGGGCGGGCTGTATGAGAAACCCAGGGCTCCGGGTAGGTGGAGGTGTTGCTTCCAGTGAGAGGGACAGTGGCACCCCTCTCGCTTGTGACCCCAGATCTTGGAGAGTTCTCAGACGCTGCTCAGTGTCCTCAAGAGAGAAGCTGGGAATCTGACCAAGGCCACAGCCTCTGATCAGAAGAGCAGTGGAGGCAAGGACAGCTGACAAGCCCGAGCAGACTGGGCCAGTCTCTGCTGTGTCCCAGATATGCCCCCCCCCATCTGTCTTAAAACATTGTGCTTTGTGGCAGATACCTTCTCCCGTCTTAGGTGCTGGGAGGGGCAGCTGCCTTGAGTGACAAGGTGGGGGGGGGGTGTTTACGACCTCTGGACTCACAAGAGCCACGAGGACCGAGTTTTCCATGTCATCTCCCCCAGGGACCTTGGAAGAGGCCCTGGGTCAGGCACATCCTGGCTCCAGACTTGTTGGTGTGGGAGTCCCTCTTTGTCCCCTCTTAGCCAATAGGCACTGAGGCCAGGCAGGTGGGGAGAGTGCCTCCTTAACCCAGGACCCAAACCTCAGGGCCCACCCCGTGGTCAGTTGTCAATAAACGTTTTTTTTTTGCACATTTCTGTGGTAATTTTTTTGGGGGGGGGGGGGCTGAACTCTGGGCCTGGGCGCTGTCCCTCAGCTCTTCAGCTCAAGGCTAGCACTCTACCACTTGAGCCACAGCGCCACTTCCGGCTTTTTTCTTTTTGCTTATGTGTGCTGAGGACTCAAACCCAGGGCCTCATGCACGCAAGGCAAGCACTCTACCACTGAGCCACCTTCCCAGCTGTGGTAATCTCTTGACTTCTCTGGAGTGTGGGCACCAGACACCAGCAGAGCCGTAGCTAGGCTCTGTCCAGCTGCCATGGCTCCTTGAGAAGGGAGACAGGACCTGCAATGATTTTCCTTGTGCTTAGTCCCTGTCAGAACAGAGCGAGGATTTCCACTTAACACAGGCTATCCCCAACCTCATCTGTCCTAGCAAGGCTGTTGGTCTCCCCCAATTCCAGCATACAGCCCACCTGCTTGAAGGGGGCTGTGACACACCCTGGTGCCAATACTTGGGGTGGTTGGAGAGATGTCTGCCCTGGACTTGGGCCCTCTCAATGGCTGGAAGGGGCTTTGTATCCCATACCCGTTCCTCTGTACCACGTTATCCAGTCTGATGAACCACTGTTGATGCAGAGTTGCATGCCCTCAACCACACACAAGTTATTGCCCAGGTGCTGCTTGGCAGAACCAGAGAACAGCCCATCCTGTCCTAGAGAACCACACCAAAACCGCTCTTTCCTGATCCTGGTCATGCAGTTTCTTCTTGAATTCTCCAGGAGAGGATACCTGTGTTCAGTGCCTGGGAAGGTTTTGCCTAGTGCTGTAGATGACCCTAGCTCTGTACTGTAGCTGCCCAGGCCCATACACCCATCATTATTCCCAAGTGGATAGCCCTGTCTACTGCCTGATCCTTTCACTAAGACTTACAGGTCAGCAGGCTCTTCTGTGCCTAGTGAGAAAGAATTACAACGCTCTGTCCAGCCTTGCCCATGCAGTACATTCTGCCCTGCTCTTGGTCCCCTTCAGGCTCCTGGTCTCTCAGTAATGCCACTTAAGACTTGATAACACCCACGACCGACAAAAAAAAAAAATCACAACATGCCGGGCGCTGGTGGCTCACACCTGTAATCCTAGCTACTCAGGAGGCTGAGATCTGAGGATCGCGGTTCAAAGCCAGCCAGGGCAGGAGAGACCGTGAGACTCCTATCTCCAATAAACCACCAGAAAACCGGAAGTGGCGCTGTAGCTCAAGTGGTAGAGCGCTCGCCTTGAGCTGAAGAGCTGAGGGACAGCGCCCAGGCCCAGAGTTCAAGCCCCATGACAAAAAAAAAAAAAAAGACTTGATAACAGCAACACTCATCCATCTGGGATTTACCTCTGTAGGTCACCAAGTTCCAGACCTGATGCACTGCATTCAGCAGGCCTAACTCCCATCTCCCAGTGACAGCTTGGGAAGGTGGGAGAGAGCCTGGACCAGCAGGACCTCAAGGTGCAAGGACATCAAATGGGCCACCTCACATCCCCTGGTAGAGGGCCCCCAGGCTGACCCCCAGTGTCCCCACTGTGGGCCACACATGGGAGGGAGCAGCAGCCTTATCCAATGCGGTTTATTGGATCCAACATCAGAGGCAAGAAACAAACCTGCCATTTATCACAAAGGGTAGACTAAATCCATCGGGGTGGGATTAGAGTCCTGCAGACAGCACCTTGCCCCAGAAACACCTGTGACGACAGGAGGCTGGGAGGCAACCTTGGTCTGGGGCAAGTCTGCTCAGGCCCTCACCTAGTCACAGACAGGCCACTGGATGGACTTCAGCCCTCCCCACTTTTCCTTGGAGATCCTGAATGGGTCAGACAGACCTAGCCAACGGCAGGAGTAAGCACAGGTAGGAAGAAATGTGGAGCACAGCCAGGATGAAGGTAAGAACGGGGGTGGGGGGGAGGGGCACAGGACTCCTCGGCTCCCAGCCACCCCCTCAGCTATGACTTGGCAGTCCTGGCGTCAGAAATAGAGGGCTGGCTCACTGCGGAAGTCCGAGAGGTCGTTCTGACTGGCAGGTGTGAGCTGAGAAAAAGGAGAGATGTAAGCAGTGGGGCCTGCCCAGGTACTACTTCCCCTTCCCCACAGCCCTCAGAGCTGAGGGGGTCCCCCCACCCGCCCTGGCTCACCATGACTTCTTTCAATGGAGGCTCCATCTCACTGGGAACCTGCACCACTGTCTGCTCCTGCCATCTGCTGAAGGCCATGGAGTGCTTTGGAGTGTAGCAGGACAGGCCTGTGGGCCAAGCAGACCAGGCATGGGCACATGAACATGCAGCCCCATCTCCACCCCCCCCCCCAGGCTGTCCATATGAGCAGATGGGCATTCACCTGAGCTGCCATCTGGGAGCCGGGGGTTCTCAGGCCCCACACTGCTCACAAATGTGGCTCGGGGTAGGAAGAGAGAAAAGGGCTTCTCCTCTGAGCCAGGTTCCTCTTCATCTTCTTCCTCCTCCACTTCCTCCTCCTCCTCTGCCTCTTCCTCCTGTACCAGGGAGCTCTCGGAAGGGTACTCAAATGTTGTCTGCAGGCTCTTGTCATTGAAGGAGATTTTCATCTGAGAGCAAGAGTTGTCATCAGGGCCCCACCACACAGCTAGGCACGAGCTGAACAGCACTGTCACCACAGAGACTCAGAGCAGAGGAAGAAGTCCTCCAACCTGGAGCTGCACAACCTACCCAGCCCCCACCCTCATCAGTGGCAGGTCCTAAAGCCATGTTCCTTGGCTTCCTGGCACCACACTTCCTGCCTGGGAAGGTGGCTCAGTGGTAGAGTGCTTGCCTTGCATGCCTGAGGCCCTGGGTTCAATTCCTTAGCACCACATAAGCAAAAAACAAAAAGCTGGAAGTAGTGCTGTGTCTCAAGTGGTAGAGTGCTTGCCTTGCATGCATGAGGCCCTGGGTTCGATTCCTCAGCACCACATAAGCAAAAAGAAAAAAGCTCGAAGCAGCGCTGTGGCTCAAGTGGTAGAGCGCTAGCCTTGAGCTAAAGAGCTGAGGGACAGCGCCCAGGCCCAGAGTTCAGGCCCCACAACTGGACTCAAAAAAACAAAACAAACAAAAGACCAGGCAGTAGAAAGGCAGCACCAGGAGCCATAGCTCATTTAACAGACTGGATGAGAAGTTCCACAAAGCCTGAAGAACACTGATCCCAATGCCTAGCCTGCTGCCTGCCCCACAAGCTTTACTAGTTTTTTTTTGTTTTGTTTCGTTTTGTCTTTTGGAGGGGTCAGTCATGGGGCTTGAACTCAGGGCCTGGGCACTGTCCCTGGCCTCTTTTGTTCAAGGCTAGTGTTCTACCACTTGAGCTACAGCACCCTTCCAGTCTTCTGGTGGTTTATTGGAGTCTCTCAGACTTTCCTGCCCAGGCTGGCTTTGAACCACGATCCTCAGATCTCAGCCTCTTGAGTAGCTAGGATGACAGGCATGAGCCACTGGCACCCGGTGAAGCTCTAGAATTTTATGTTCAAACAAATTCTCCCCTGTTCTAGTATCCTGGGCTGCTGGCTCCAAAGGGTAGCAAGGCAGGCAGGAGCAGAGGGCTGTAAGCATTCTCGGGATCTCCCAGTCAGCCACTAGTGCTGGGGCAAGGAATCCTGTGGCCAGGCCTTGCCAGGCGAAGACTCACTCCCACAACTGAGTGGCTCTCCCAGGCCTGCTCTACCCAGCCCATTCTGGGCCTGGCAGGTCAGTAATGAATATGAGCAGCCACTAGCCTACAGCAGATGGAAGCAGTCCTGCTGGGGCTGCTGTCGAAATATTAAACTCTTGGGCACAGGACACCAGCAAGCCAGCTCAAGTTCCCCCTTCTCCCCTGGAAGGAGCCAGAGGCAGGAGCAGCCCCAGACAGCCCAGAGTACCAGGAGCAGCCCCAGACAGTTCCAGGGCAGCCTCGGCCTTTAGGACAGGTGGGGACCGGGCAGGAAGGCTGGGCTTGCCCTGAGGCAGCATGGAGAGCATGGTATGGTCGCAGGATACCCACAAGGGCCCAGCAGGAGCAAAAGCCTCTACAGTGAGCCAGCACCCAGGAATGAACACACACTCTCCTGTCTCTTGCTCTCTCCATCAAGGGCCAGAATGTGGGGAAAGGGACGCTGAGCCTGAGCTAGCTTCCCTGCCTCAGTGCTCACACACAGAGCTACAGCTACTTGGCCACTCTCCCTTCCCCTCACTACCCCAAACACCCTAGACGTCTTCACAGATGAGTGGCCTGGGAGATGAGCAGGCAGGTCAGACAAATAAAGTTGCAAAATATCCGCTCCTGTCATATGCAAGCGTGCCTCCTGTAGCCTGCCCTCACTGCAGGCCCTGCCAACGCTCCAACTGTGGTCCTGTGAGACACAGTAAGGGGCAGCCACCTGAAGCCACAGGCTCCCCACCCACTGCCAGCCAGCTTGGGCATGGTGTCCTTGGCCCTCCCAGACAGATACCCCAGGCACAGCCCAAGGCACATAGGACTGTCAAGCTGGGTTCCACCCCAAAGTGAACAGGATTCCCGGGTGGCCCCGGGGTCCATGATGCCCTCCAGGCCCATCCCCCATAGCTGGGAACGCACCAAGACCAGCTGCCAGGGCCTGGCCGGATTAGCATGCCCTCATTAGTCCGCATGACCAACTCCAAGCAGGGAGGCTGGGCACACGTGGGCACTGAGGCTGGCACAGCCTGGCCAGGCTGGGAGCGTGGGGGTGCTCACAGGCCTCCTGCCCCAGCCAGGGTCCAGGCCTCCAGCCTGCTTTGTCTCCTGGCTGGGTCAGTGCCGTGCGAATCTCACAGGTCTCCCTCCCACTTAAGAGTACAGGCCGGCAGGTCACAGGACACCTCGTGACTCAGGCGGCCAGAGCTGGGGCACACTCTGCAGACTGGGCCGACAGAATAGATGGGGAGAGTGGCCCAGGTCTAGCATGGAAATGTCCGTTGCCAGTGGCTGAGGGACCTGGCCCAACCCACCCCACACAGCAGGTGAGGGCGAAGCCTCCGGTCCCACAGGGCCCTTTTGTTCTCCCTAACTAGCCCTGCCCATGCACACCCAGCTTGGGTTACTGGTGGGTATCCACCCTAGATTCAGGGCTGAGAAACTGGGCTCAACCTGCCTGGCTAGAGGAGTATGTCCAGCCTGGCCCTGCCCCCACTCTCCTATCCACACTGGCTGCTGCCCATCCCCCAGGGACCCAGTAGGAGCACACTAGACCAGGGTTGCACAGCTGGAAGTCCACAGCCATCAGGAGACCCAAGGCAGCCCCTGTGCCAGAAGAGAAGCTGCCTGGCGCAGGCTCCAGAAAAGAACAATACACAAGGGACACCCTCCCTGAAGAGCTGGGGGAAGGAGGGGGAGAGGAAAAAGAAAAGGAGAGGAGACTCTCCTATGGGGAAGGGAGGCAGGGAGAGTGTCAACCACCTGTGAGGGTCCAGACGGGTGGGAGGGAGGTCACTGCAAGAGCAGACGGGCATCACACAGCCACAGCCAAGCACACAAGTCAGGGTGGAGGTGACACTGGAGGGGAGAGCGGAGGCCTGGGCATTATGACTGAACTGGAGGACACTGACGTGCTTGGGTGGGGCACAGACCAGGAAGTAGAGAGAGAACGGAGCAGACAGACAGGTAGGAGCCAGGACAGGTGCTTCTCCATAAAGAAGGGAGGCTGCCAGTGCTGAGTCCTGAGGGAGGAGAGGAGGCCAGTGTGAGAAGGGGTTAAAGGACACCACATCTGCCAGGAAACTGGGGTGGGGTGGGGCAGGGCTGGGACATGCAGCAGGAGGGACAGATAACCTAAATGGGCATGTTTCTGGGGCCCTGGCCAGCGCTGAGGACACCCTCACCGTCCAGACAGTTAATGTGGGCCCTAAGTTTGGATGAGGGCATGACACCATCTGAGATGCTGTCAGATCAGACTGTCCCACCCCACCCGCTGCCAGACGCCCGCAGAAGAGATGCTCCTCACCTGCACCTCGGGAAAGCCACCAACTCTCTCACCACGGCCAGGGGTCACCAGGCTGGGGATCAAGCAAGCAGTCTACCTCTAGGTCCCCTGGCTCTGTATTCCACTCCCCTACCCCTCAGGAGGAAGACCAACACGGGTTCAAGCACAGCTTTGGTACCAAGGTGAGGGCTACAGGAAAAACCACTTGGAGCACCTTGGGTCCCTTCTCCCTGATGGAGTGCCCGGTTCCAGGGCTGCAGGAAGGAGGGATGTCAGGAGAAGGGTGAAGTGCGTGCAGTCCTGCAGTTCTGAAAAGCCCAAGCAGCCTCTCACTCTGTCCCACCCCTCAGGCGGTGGCTCTTGCCAGGCAAGGCAGCTGGTACACGGGCAGAAAGGACGTCACAACACGTACACAGTGCTGCTACAAGGAGGGTCCTGCCTAGACCACCTGGCCATAACAGGCTCTGCCCATCTGGCCCCCCAACTTGCTCAAGCTGGCATAGAGCCACAGCCAGGAAAAGGTTGATGGCCAGCGCTTGCTGCCGTCTCCCAGCTGCCTCCCGTGACCCCTTCAGCTCCAGATCCCCCTGACTCCACCCAGCCCAAGAGGGACCGGCCAGGCTCTCAGCAGCAGCCTTGGAGGGTAGAAACAGCTAGGAAGAAGCCAGGCTCATGGTGAAAGAGACCTGAGGATAAGGACTCTAGAACCAGGAAATTTAACTCAGCTCCTGACCCACAAGCCTCCCTCACCTCAGCTTCATGAAGGACGCTATCCTAACTCACCTACACCAGAGACATTACCGTGACATCACTTCTAGGACAAGCATAGAAAGGGGTCACCTCAGAGCAGTCAAGATCAAACTCAAAAGGCAGGGGAAGGAGAGGACAAGAGGGTAGGACTCGGAGTAGAGAGCATGGTGGCAGAGGGAGCCATGACCAACAGGAGGTGCCCCCCCCCCCCCCCGGCCGTAGTGAAATCACAGCAATGGCTGAAGTGGCAGATGGGGTCAGCAGGAGGGCTGCTGACCTGAACCTAGAAGAGGAGATGGGGCAGGAAGGAGAGGAATCTCCATGGACTATGCTTGTTTAATTTGCTTAGCAGTATGAGAACTTAGTATGGGGGAGCAGAGGACGGGAGGGAAGAAGAGAGGGAGGTCCAGAGAAAGAGGGGGGAAGAGGGGGAGAGAAGGAAAGAGACACACACAAAACAAAGAAGATGACACTGCTCGTTACAGGGAGCTCCAAGGCACAATCACCACTCTGTTGCCCAAGGAAACGGGAAAAGTAACAAGGGGAGCCGACACCTGCTGGACTCTGGAATGGACCCCCAGCCGCCACCTCAGTACCAGAGAAAGGCGCACCTGCCTTGTACCAGCTGACAGGGAGTCACGCAGGGCTGGCCTTGGAATTTGCCCCAGGGGACAAACTGAAACCCTGGAATAACCAGGAAGAATCTGAAAAACTCTTTCCTTGTACCCAGAGGGTTCCAAGCTACTGACTAGAGCCGACCTGGCAGTAAGGTGCACCTGGCCAGCCAGGTGCAAGCCTCCAGAAGGCTGTGCTTGGGTCTCTCTGCCTGACTGTCCTCCTGAGCAGCCCATGCTTGCACAAATCCAGGGGCCAACAAGCTCCAGGCCTGTGCCTTCAGGAGCTCACAGGTTGTGCTCCTTTGGCTGGTCTCCAGGTAAGGACCCAGTGGCATGGATATCACTGCTTTCTAAGGCCCCCTCCTTTAGGAGGCTTTTACCTGCTTGGCTAGCCCTCCCCTCCAGCTGTGCCCTGGTCCATCAGGGCTCCACAGCTCCTGGTCTAGTTCTTCTCCAGGAAGCCTCCCTACTAGCCCAGGTGTCCCAGGCATAGAAGAAAACATGGTGTCTGTAGCTGCCCCCCGCCCCCCACTGCCATCTCCCCGCTGACCTTCTTCCTTGAGGAACCAGCCTTGGTGAGGCAGGACTTCTGCAAGGCCAGGTAGCCACCGATCACCTCAATCTCGTGCACTGTAGGGTAGCGCTTCTTTAGGGTGCTCTCCAGAGCAGCATGGGATCCCAAGGGGCCAGCAGCCTCCTCCTCCTCAGCCTCCCTTGGCTGGGACTCCCCATTGGCCTGGCTGAATCGTGGTTCTTGACAGGCCCCTGGCTTCCTCTTGGGCACCACTGTGAACGTGTTGTTGCCTCGGTGCTGGAGTTCCAATGGGTGCCCAGGCCTGGTGGGGTGCAGGTGGTGCTGGAGAGTTACACCAACCCCTGAGCAGGGCAGTTTGGCTTCTTGAGGGGATGCTTCCTCTTCGGAGTCCACCTCATCAATGAATGTGACCGGCAGTCCTGGCCGCCCAGGTTCCCGGCTGTCCTTGGCCAAGCCCTCAGAGGGCTGCGTTTCAGCGGTGGCCGGTAGGAAGAGGGGAGGGGAGGATGGCCTCTGACTTTCGGCAGCCCGATCTGTGAGGGTGGGAGCCGGCCATGGCCCCAGGACCACCGAGAGGCCCCTCTCAGGGTCTGGCGCCCCATCCCCTCCGGACGCCAGCTGGCCTCCGAGCTTCTGGCGCTGAGAGGCCCGGCCCACCTCTCCCTTTGGCAGCTCGGCGGACTGCCTGCCCCCGGAGGGAGGGTGCCCGGAGGCCTTGCGCTTGGGGATGAACAGGAAGGAGTTCCGGGAGTTCGCGCGGAGGCTGGCCAGGGCCCGGGCCTGGAGGTCCCCTGGAGGGATGGTCTCCAAGTCCGGCTTGGGGGCCGGCCTGATCTCGAAGGCGTCGTTGGCGCTGGTGGCGGCGGAGACCCCCCGGCGCTGGCTGGGACTGGCACTGACGGGGCTGGGCGCCGGGACGGCGGGGGACGCGACTGGAGTGGCACTCGGGGTCCCGGGGCTGGGGGGCGGAGGGAGGCCGGGCTCCCCCGACACTGCCTTTGGCTTCCACTCGCCGGGCGCGGGGTTGGCAGGGCCGGCGTGGGGCTCGGGGCCCGCGGGCGCGCGCAGAGGCGGGCGGTCCGGGCCGCGGGGCAGGCCCCGGGGGTGGACGGTGAAGGAGTTGGCGCCGGTCTTCTGCAGGAAGTCCCGGCGCCGGTCCCCGGCGTCCCCTCCGCCGCCGGGGCGCCCCGGCTCGGAGCTGGGGGGTCGCGGGGCGGCGGGCGGCGCGGGAGCGCCGGGGGGCCCGGGCGGAGCCGCGCGCGCGGGCCGGCGGAGGGGCGCGCGCGGGCCGGCGGGCGGCGGCGCGGGCAGCGGGAGCGGCGGCGGCGCGGGGCGGGCGCGCTCCGGGCTCCCGCGGCGGCACGGCGCGGCGGGCGGGTCGAACTTCTCCAGCAGGCGGCTGACGCGCCCGGGCGGCGGCGCCTCGTACACCACCACCTCGGCCGCGCGGAGGCCGGCGGCGGGCGGCGCGGCGGGCGCGAAGCCGGGCGCCGCCTCGATGATGAGGATGCCGTCGGCGCGGATGGCGCGCACGCCCGGCACGCGGCGGTACAGCTCCAGCAGCGGCGGCGCCGGCCGCGCCCCGCGCCGCCGCTCCGACTCCAGCCGCATGAACGGGTTCTCGCGCAGCGGGCCCAGGCTGTCCGCCAGCACCAGCCGCTCGGCCGACCCCGCCGACGCCGCGCCGGGCCCGGGGCCCGCGCCCAGGGCGGCCAGCTTGGCCCGCCTCCGCTCCAGGATCTCGCGCTTCCAGGCGGGCATGGCGGCGCGCGGCGCGGGGCCCGGCCGCCCCAGGCTGGCCATGCTGCGGACTCCGCCGCCGACGGAACTGCGCGGGCGGCCGGACCCGAGGCACCCGGCCTCTCTCGACGCCGCGCCGCGCCACGCCCCCCTCGGCTGCCGCCCATTGGGCGAGAGCTCCGCCTACGACCCGGAGTTGGCCGTCGACGCGGCTGATTGGAGGACGCTCGGCCGGGCCCCGCCCCGTGGTCGCGTCATTGGCCAGGCCTCGCGGTGAGGGGGCGTGTCCCGGGAACACCCCTGCCTTGGCGCCGCTCTCCCGTGAACTTCACTTCCGCCTCTGCGCGCTGGGTCTGGGGCGCCCGGAACCGGGCTGGGGAAGCCCCGGGGCTGACCCTGAGGCCCGGCGCCTGTATTGACCTTGCTGGGCCCGGGACCTACACCTGCCGCTACACCTGCTTCTCACCTCCGGGCCACGGGCCACAGGGCAGGTGGGGCGCCCGCTCCGACCCTCCAGGTGTGCATGCCGAGGGTCAGCCTCACCTGGGCAGGGCCCGTCTGTGGAGGCCCCGGAAGGCAGGCTTAGGCCTGGCTTCCCGCCTCCGGCCGGCCCCGTGCCACCCCCGACGTGCGGGATGGCCTCCCGGCCGACAGGATCTCAGAAAGCCAAGATGTCTTTTTTTTTTTTTTTCCCCAGTCCTGGGTCTTGGGCCTGGGCACTGTCCCTGAGCTTCTTTTGCTCAAGGCTAGCACTTTACCACTTAAGCCACAGTGTCACTTCCAGCATTTTCTATTTGTGTGGTACTGAGGAATTGAACCCAGGGCCTCATCCATGCTAGGCCAGCACTCTACCACTGAGCCACATTCCCAGCTCTGGAGTGCTGAGATTTTACAGGTATGTCCCACCACATCCAGTATATGCTTAGCAGTTCAACACCCCGATTGCCCAATTCCAAACTGACAAGATAAAATCAAACACATGAAAAACAAAATTTTTAAAAATCACAAGGAAAACCACTTCAAGGTTCAGTTTGACCTAGGACTGGTGGCTCACACCTGTAATCCTAGTCCCGAGGGTCAATGGTTTGAGGTCAGCTGAAGCAGAAAAGTCTATCTCCAAAATAACCAGCAAAAAGCCAGGATGCAGGTGTGGCTCAAGTGGTTGAGGGTCAGCTACTGCAATCAAACCCTGGGGGGGGGGGAGGGGGGGAGGAGCCAGCCACCTAAGAAAGTGATCGCAAAAGTTGAGTTGACTGAACCCCATCCCAGACAAAGGGGACAAAGTTAACTCCACTGGTCAGGCTGCTGTGCTAGAGCAGAGGTCAACACACCTGCTCGCAACCAGCCAGACACTAAAGGTTTTAGCCTAGTGGTTTTCAACTGGGACAGGACAGTGTTTTTTTGTTTTTGTGGGTTTTTTTTTTTTTTTTTGGTCGGTTGTGGGGCTTGAACTCGGGGCCTGGGCACTGTCCCTCAGCTCTTCAGCTCAAGACGAGCACTCTACCACTTGAGCTACAGCGCCACTTCTGGTTTTCTGGTGGTTTATTGGAGATAGGAGTCTCACAGTCTTTCCTGCCTGGGCTGGCTTTGAACCGTGATCCTCAGATCTCAGCATCCTGAGTAGTCAGGATTACAGGTGTGAGCCACCAGCGCCCGGCTACAATGGGGACAGTTTTGTGTGTGTGTAACAATCCTGGGGCTTGAGCACACCTCCACCTCTGGCTTTTTTGTGTGTGTGTAGTGGTTAACTGGAGACAGGACTTTGATGCCTGGGCTGGCTCTGAACCTCAATCCTAATATCTCAACCTCCTGAGTAGCTAGGATTACACCACCAAGCTCAACATAGAAAATATTATTCCCCCAGGGCACTTGGCAAAGTAGAGATAAACTTTGGGTTGTAGTAAGTGAAGTGTGGGAGTGGCACCCAGTGAATAGGAGTGCTCTGCTAATTACCTACATCCTCAAGACAGTCTTTCCTGCAACTACAATAAAGACCCAGCCCAAAGAGCTGAGTGCTGAGGAGGAACAATGCACTCTACATGCCACTCCTGTTGTGTCACAGATTCACCTTTGTGAGTGGGTGTGCAAATGTGCCAGTAGAAGGTTTTAAACTCAAGGCAAAGTACTCACTTGGCGCTTGATGGTTAGATTGTTCTGCCCAGGCAAGGCACAAACCTCAGTTCTCCAGGTCTCAGCCTCCTGAAAAGCTAGGATTACAGGCTTAAGCCACCAGTGCCATTCATCTTTTGTTTTTGTTTTGGTAGTTTGAGCTCAAGGCCCCCAGCTTGGCAGGCCAGGTGCTCTGTCACACCTCCAAGCACTTTTTGCTTCAATTTTTTTCAGGTAAAGTCATATTTTTTTTCATCCACGGCCAGCCTCAGATTACAATCTTCCCAAGGCTTCTTTTGTAGCAAGGATACAAGCCAGTACCATCATGTCCAGTTTATTGAGATAGGATCTCAGTGACATTTTGCCTAGGCTGGCTTTGAGCCTTGATCCTCCCGGTCTTCACCTACTCCAGATACTGAGGGTAGCTGAGATGACAGGCGTGAGACACAGGGCCAGCTAACCTTTGCTTTTTGTTGTTGTTGTTGTTGTTTGTAACAGACAGCTGAGCCAGGCACTGGCATCTCAAGCCTCTGTAATCCCAGATCTCAGGATCACATTTGAAGCCAGCCTGGGTAGGAAAATCCATAAGACGTTTAATATCCAATTAACCACCACAACGTCAGCAGTGAGCTGTGCCTCAAGCAGGAGAGTGCATCTTCAACAAAAAAGTAAATAAAAATAAAAAAAGCTCAGGGACAGCACCCAGCCCTGAGTTAAAGCTCTAAGATGGGAAATAAATAAGTAAATAAAGGCCACATTCAAGTGGCCCAGGCAGGAAATGAGACCCTATCTCAGAGACAAATGTATAAGCTGGATGCCAGTGCCTTATGCTTGTAATCCTAGTTACTCAGGAGGCTGAGATCAAAGTAGCACAATTCAAAGCCAACTCAGGCAGAAAAGTCTTCAAGACTTCCTCTCCAAAATTACCGGCAAAAATCTGGACTGGAGGCATAACTCAATTGGTAGAGTACCTGCTGAGCAAGAAAGCTCAGTGAGCAAGAGGCTCTGAGTTCAAACCCTGGTTCCAGCCAAAAACAAAATAAAAATAAAAAGTGGGGCTAGGAAGGTGGCTCAGTAGTAGAGCGCTTGCCTTGCATGCATGAGGCCCTGGGTTCGATTCCCCAGCACCACATAAGCAAAAAGAAAAAAGCCGGAAGTGGCGCTGTGGCTCAAGTGGTAGAGCGGTATCCTTGAGCTGAAGAGCTGAGGGATAGCGCCCAAGCCCAGAGTTCAGGCCCCACGACTGGACCCAAAATAAATAAAAATAAATAAATAAAAAGTGGCTGGAGCCATGGCTCAGCAGTAAAGCACCTGCCTGGAAAGCATGAAACATTCAATTCAAACCCCAGTACCAACATCAAAAAAGAAACTGTCAAAACCGTCCTTAGTCCATGGGTCATACCCAAACAGGCCTCAAGTTTTGGATGTGGTTGTGTAATTCCAGCACTTGGGAGGTTGAGGTATGAGGACCAAAAATTTAAGACCAGCCTGGGCTTCATAATCACACTGTCTCAACAAGCGAACAAAAAAAGATGCCGGGTACAGGAAGCACACGCCTGTAATCGGAACGACTCAGGAGGCTGAAATGTGAAGAGCTCAGGTAAATGCTAGCCTGGGCAGGATGGCCTGTGAGACTCTTATCTCCAATTAACCACCAGAAAAAAAAACAGAAGTGACCTGTGGCTCAAAGTGGTAGAGCACTAGCCTTGAGCTCAAAAGCTCAGGACAGTGCCCAGGCCCTGAGTTCAAGCCCTACAACTGACCAAAAAAAAAATGGGGGTGTGGGGGCATAGTTCAAGTGGTAGAGTGAAAGGGAGATCCTAGGATCAATCTCCAGTACTGCCATAAGTAGAGACCCAACAGACAACATACCAGTACAAAGCTTCTTGGCCTAAAAACAACTTTAAATTACAGAAACAAGACAGGCCTCAGGCCATTGTCTGCCATCCCTATACAGGGGCCCAAAGGAAGCTCAGGCACACTTGAAAGAAGTCACGAGCCAGGTGCCAGTGGCTCATACCTAGCTAATCAGGAAGCTGAAATCTGAGGATCATGGTCCAAAGCCAGCCAGGGCAGGAAAGTACATGAGACTTTTTTTTTTTTTTTCCCTCAGTCATAGGGCTTGAACTCTGGACCTGGGCGCTGTCCCTCAGCTCTTCAACTCAAGGCTAGTGCTCCACTTGAGCCACAGCACCACTTCCAGTTTTCTGAGTAGTTTGTTGGAGATAAGAGTCTCATGGACTTTCTTGCTCGGGCTGGCTTTGAACGGCAATCCTCAGATCTCAGCCTCCTGAGTAGCTAGGACTACAGGCTTGAGCCACCAGCACTGGGCTCCATGAGATTCTTATCTCCAATTAACCACCAGAAAACCAGAAGTAGCACTGTGGCTCAAGCAGTAGAGCACCCGTCTTGAGCTGAAAACCTCAGGGAGAGTGCCCAGGCCCAGAGTTCAAGCCCCCAACCGACCAAAAAAAAAAAAAAAAAAAGTCATGAAAACCATCAGATCCTCAACTCTGGCCTAGATCTTTGTCCCCTACCTGGGGATGAGAAAGTAAAGCAAATTACTACCTCCTAAAGCAAGAAACACTACCCTTTATGCTCTAGGCACATGATTAGGCCGAACAGAGCTCTTGAATCTGGTCCACCAGCTTCTGGCACAACAGCATCTCGAAGGTGAATTTGAGGCTAAGTACTGTGGCAGGTCCACCTACAACCCCAATTCTGAATCCAGTCACTCCACACAGCACAGAGTGTGTCAGCATTCATCTCATTCAAACCTTGAGAAGCACAGACATGATTGATCATTTCAGGAAAACATTCTTATTTTATTTTCATTTTCACCTCAGCAAATGCTCTCATTTGGCACCAAATTGGCCTCAAGCACCAAATTGGCCAACAAACCTGGGCTGTCCACAAGCTCCCATGCGTAGGTCTCCGTGCTCATGTGCATCAGTGCACCCCTTTCTGTCTTTAATCTCTTAGGGAAGCCTAAATTTGCCTATAAGGTGGTGGCAGAAGCTTGGGAAGCTGTAGTTTACTGAGATAGGAAGCCAAGCAATGCCTGATACCAGAGTTCTTTTCTCGGGTGGCAGATACCCAGATAGGGTCCTTATTGTAATCGATTCGGCTTCCTTCCGTCTCTTTCTGGGCTGGGATGAAGAAAGAGCCATTCTCCGATGGCACAGTGGAGAAGATGCAAACTGCTTCTTATTTTCAGACCTCAACCATCTAAGAACCAAAGTCTGGCCTGCATAGATGGAGCTGTGAGCTTTTAGGTCAGTGGTGCTGGCAAGACAAAATCCCTGAGTCCAGATTTATTGCCTTTGTAAAGGAGTACTTCTCTAAGACCTATAGAAAATGCTCAGAGCTCGTTGGGACAGTCTGCCAGTGTGAGAATTCCAAAGTCAAGAGTTCAGAGCTATTTCTGCTAGGACCCCTCTCAGGATCTCATCGGTTCAGGATTAGCTATTCAAAGCATGAACAACAGGAAACAAATCGCATGGATCAAGGCTGCTCGCGTTCCTCAGAAGTGACTGGCAGGGAGAGAAAAGTGCTCGCTCAGCGGGGCAGTCAGTCACTGCCCTCTCCTCCGATGTGGCCCAAGCAAGGCCGCGGGTGAAGGTCCAGCTCTTCCCGGGCCCCAGAGAGAAGCTAGTTGACGCGGCAAGCGCGGATCATGAGCAGCTGCAGGAGAATAAAGACCGGAGAGGTGATCAGGCCGAACCAGAGCTCTCGAGTCTGCTCCACCAGCTTCTGGCACAGCAGCATCTCGAAGACGAACTTGAGGCTCAGCACTGTGAGGACCCAGAAGAGGCGCAGCACAGCCAACCGCTTCTCGCCGTCCTGGAAGAGGCGCACGGACACGATGGTGGTGAAGTAGGTGCTGAGGCCGTCCGCGGCGAAGAAGGGCACGAACACGTTCCACCAGGAGAGGCCCGGGGCCAGGCCGTCCACCCGCAGCGCCAGCAGCACGGAGAACACCAGCAGGGCCAGCAGGTGCACGAAGATCTCGAAGGTGGCGAAGCCCAGCCACTGCACCAGCTCCCGCAGCGAGAAGAGCATCGCGCCGGCGGCGCGCGGGCCCGCTGGGCGCCGGCTGCGGCCGCTGTGAGCGCGGGGCGGCGGGCGGCCCGGCTCGCCCCCGGCCCCGGCCCCGGCACGCCGTCCACCCCGCGGCCCGGGCCAGGAGCCAAGTACGGGAAGCCTGCAGGCGCCCGCCGCGCCGGAACGCCATTCCCGGCCGGCGCGCGCCGATCGCGTCACTTCCGGCCGGAAGCCGGAAGTCGGGCGGCACCGGCGCCGGCGCGCGGTCCCCAGGCGCCCCGCGATGCCGGGCCCGCAGCTCCTGGCGCTCTTCGGCAGCCAGACCGGCACGGCACAGGATGTGGCGGAGAGGCTGGGCCGCGAGGCCCGGCGGCGCAGGCTGGACTGCCGCGTGCAGGCGCTGGACTCGTACGCGGTGGTAAGGCCGGGCCCGGCTCGGAGGGCGGGCCGCGTTGGGGAGGTGCGGACCAGCCCGCGGCCCCGAGGCCTTCCTCACACCCGTGTCTTCTCGTTGAGGCGAATCTCATTAGGGAGCCCCTGGTGGTATTTGTTTGCGCGACTACGGGCCAGGGAGACCCTCCTGACAACATGAAGGTAAGGCTCTTGCTGTGGCTCCCGCACCTTCACCCTACTTTGGTCGGGGAGCCCAAGACCCACAGTAAATACCTGCCTTTGGGGCTGGGAAGGTGGCTCAGTGGTAGAGCGCTTGCCTTGCATGCCTGAGGCTCTGGGTTCAATTCCTCAGCACCACATAAGCAAAAAGAAAAAAGCCGGAAGTGGCGCTGTGGCTCAAGTGGTAGAGCGCTAGCCTTGAGCTGAAGGGCTGAGGGACAGCGCCCAGGCCCAGAGTTCAGACCCCAAGACCGGACCCTCCCTCCCCCCCCCAAAAAAAAAAAAAAAAGGTTAAATACCTGCCTTTGACTTGACTATGTTATGCATGTTAGAAGTGGCTTTGAAAGGATCTCTTTGAGCTAAGTTCTCTAAGAAACTTCGCAGCCACCAAATAGCCATGTTGGCTGTTTGTGTCTTTATAGACTTATACTGTAGGAATCTGATCTGAGTCTTGTGTGACTCTCTTGGTTCTATAACCTTCAGGGAACATTATTCAATTCTTTCAAACACATACTATGTTCCTGAGACAGTTTTAATGACCAGCCATCAACTCAGTAGCCACATTTGTGCTCGTACACAGTTCACACTAACAGAAGCTCAGGTAGAGCTGCAAGGAGCTTTGATGGATTGAAACCTGAAGAGGAGTGGAGACTAGACAGGGAAAAGGGAGAAACCTGTGCAGAAAAGATTACAGCCTTGGGGTTGGGAATGTGGCTTAGTGGTAGGGTGCTTGGCTAGCATTCATGAAGACCTGGGTTTGATTCCTCAGTACCACATAAACAGGAAAGGCCAGAAGTGGCTTAGTGGTTCAAGTGGTAGAGTGCTCAAGGACAGTGGTAGAAGCTCAAGGACAGTGCCCAGGCCCTGAGTTCAAGCCCCAGGATTAGGAGGGGATAAAAAACAGCCTTGCTCATGCAGAGTGGAAAGCAGTTCAAAATACCAGAGGGAAGGGGAAAAGAAGCAGGCATCCAGGCTGATACAAAGAGCTGGGCAGCTACAAGGGACAGATGGGCTTGAGATGAGGGCCTTAGAGGGAGGTACAGTCACACTGTACTCTAGCAAGACCTTGTGCCTGTTTGGGAGACAGGAAAGCAAGAGTAACTCCAGGAGATGCAAAAACAGGCACCAGGTACTGGTGGTCTGAACTGGGGTGGTAGCAGAATACAGGGCAAAGCAGACATGTTGTAGAAAAGCTTGAAGTGGAGTCCACAGGATGTGTGGGATCTATGGAATCTGGAGCCAGTGGCTCATGCCTGAAACGCAGCTACTCAGCTGAAATCTGAGGTGCTTTGTTCAAAGCCAGCCTGGGCTGACAAGTCCAAGAGGCTCTTACTTTCGATTAACCAGTAAAAGGCTAAATGGAAGTGTGGCTCAAGTGGTAAAGAGTGAGCCTTGAGCAAAAAATCTAAGCAAGAGCAAGAGGCTCTTGAGTTCAAACCCCAATACCAACACAACACAAAAGGGGGGTGGTCTAGAAGACGATCCTTACCTCCTAGAAGACCACTACTATGGGTTTGGACTCTGGAGCCAAAACAGAAAAGGAGAGGACCCGATAGAGCAGTCTTCTAGAGACATCCAGGGGAGGGAGATGCATGTAGGTCTCAACCTTCAGGAGGGTTCTGAGACAGGAGTCAATGAGACAGAGTACAAAGATGTGAGAAGAGGGAGTCCCAGCCTCCCCAGGGACTACTGTCCAACAGGGCCATGAACAGACAGTACCCCTTCCCTAAGGTTAGGATAGAGAGGCAGTATTTACAAAAGAACTACTGCCAACAAAGCTGTGCAGAAACCAAACAAGACCTGTGAGGTGTCTCTGGGATTGCGGTGATAATGAGGGAGAGAAGTTTTGGTGGCCTGTGACAAGCCAGATCTCAGGGGATCAGCCAGTGAGTGAAGGAGCTCTGCTGAGAATGTCTGGGCAGTCCCAAAAAAAAGGTGTTTATATGTTGGGAAGGATTTGGCATACTAACTGCTGGAGGAGAAGGAGCTGGCTGAAGAATGGGGAGAGGAGGTGCTTGTGTGGGGGATCTAGATTTTCAAATTGCAGGGTTCTCAGACGGCGCGGGGGTGGGGTGGGGGCAGCACAGGGTGGATGAAAGGGAACAGAGGTAAGGAGCCAGTGGTGGCAATGGGAGTGTGCGGGGCCTGAGATAGTAAGGGAGAAAGAATGGATGCTTCCACCTGTAGCTTGCGTCTGTAATCCTAAGTACTTGAGAAGCTGAGATCTGAGGATCACAGTTTGAAGCTAGCTGAAGCAGAAAAACCTCAGACTGGATCGCGGTTCAAAGCCAGCCCGGGCAGGAAAGACCGTGAGATTCCTATCTCCAATGAACCACCAGAAAACCGGAAGTGGCGCTGTAGCTCAAGTGGTAGAGCGCTCGCCTTGAGCTGAAGAGCTGAGGGACAGCGCCCAGGCCCAGAGTTCAAGCCCCACGACCGACAAGAAAAAAGAAAAACCTCAGACTTTTTTCTCCCAGTGACTAGCAAAAATAGCGGGCTGGAGGTGTGACTCCTTGCTAGGACATCAGCCGCAAGTGAAAAACCCAAGCAAGAGTGTGAGGCCCTTTAGCCAGGCGCAGTGGCTCACGCCTGCAATCCAGCTACTCAGGAGGCTGAGATCTGAGGATCGAGGTTCAGGAAAGTCCGTGAGACTCTTATCTCCAATAAGCCACTAGAAAACCAGAAGTAGTGCTGTGGCTCAAGTGGCAGAGCACTCACCTTGAGCTGAAGAGCGCAGGGACAGTGCCCAAGCCCAGAGTTCAAGTCCCACGACCGACCAAAAAAAAAAGAATGTGAGGCCCTGAGCTCCAGCCCCAGTACTAATACTGGGCAGAGGAGAGAGGGAGGCCTGGGGAAGCATTACTTTTGTCAGACAGTTCTGTCCTGTCTGCTTCCTACCTAGTCCTCTCCGTCTCCCAAGACCCTCCCTCCATCCCTGCCTCAGACATCATAGGGCCAGCCTGAGCTGGGAGTCCTGACTCAGTTTCCTGTGGCTGCAGAACTTCTGGAGGTTCATATTCCGGAAGAGCCTGCCATCGGCCTCCCTCTGTCAGATGGACTTTGCTGTTCTTGGCCTTGGGGACTCTTCATACGCCAAGTGAGTAGGGGGCAGATGGGCATGCTGGTCAGTACCTGGCCAGACAGTACAGGTCTCAGGGTCATAAAGAGGACCGAGGGGCTGGGCAGGTGGCTCAGTGGCAGAGCACCTGTCAGCATGCATGAAGCCCTGGGCTCACTTCCTTGGTACCACACACACACAAAAAGCTGGAAGTGGCACTGTGGCTCAAGAGGTAGAGCACTAGCCTTGAGCTGAAGAGCTCAGGGATGGCCCAGGCCCAGAGTTCAAGACCCATGACTGACCAAAAGATACTGATAGCCCAACCTCGTGATGCAGAATTTGTAGGCTTCATGAGCCAGGTGCTGGTGGCTCATTCTTTAACCGTAGCTACTCAGAAGGCTGAGATCTGAGGATTTTGATTCAAAGCCAGCCTGGGCAGGAAGGTCCTTAAGACTCTTATCTCTAGTTAACCACTAAAAACCTGAAAGTGGCACTGTGATGCAAGTGATAGAGCGCCAGCCTTGAATAAAAAAGCCAAGGGAGAGCACAAGGTTGAGTTCATGCTCCAGTACTGGATCATTTAAAAAAAAAACCCTCCCCCATGGACATTCTGACCCTCACAACAGAAGAAGACAAGATTGGGGAGGGACCAAGGCAGAGAGCAGAGAGGGAACCCAGGGCTGGGTGGCGCTCCGGCCTTGCACCTAATTCCAACACGAGACAAACGTCAGATCAACCTGAGGCTGTCCTCTCCCAGTACACCTGAGAGATGTTCCCAGCTTGGAAAGAGAGCTGGCTCTCCTACCTACTCTAGAGGCCGTTCCTGGCTCAGGCCCCTGAGCAAGTAGTGCACCTTCGCATCAGGTCCTGAGGAGATAATGAGGGCTTTGGGGTCAGGTGCCACCTGTCCAAGGGGCCCCTGACCACTCAGCACTGGGTCCCTTTCCAGTGCCCCCTCAAACTGTGTCTGCCATCTTGAACACTTTAGATAAAGAAAGCAGAGGGAAGGGAAACGGACGGCCACATGACTGTTCTGCGGGGCTGTGTGCACACTTCCGGGAGGTGGGAGGTGGAAGGGGTCCCAGCTGCTGCCAGCCCTATGGGGTGTGCTCCCCTAAGACAGCCCCTCACCCTCCAACTCAAGGAGCACCCGCAGGGTGGACAGGGACACAGGTCCTCCACACGGCCTCGTTCCTGCCTTGTTCCTAGTGTTGGTGGCTGCTTGAGTCGCCATCACCTCCAGAGTGCTCCCACTTAGGTGGGGCCAGTGTGGATCCCTGAGGAGCCTCTGCTTGAGCTCTGCTCTGTGCTGGGTGGCTGACTAGCACCGCCCTCCCCACTCCCCCTCCCCCCCCAAAACCTGGGCTCTGCCTCTGTCCCCGCAGGTTCAACTTTGTGGCCAAGAAGCTGCATCGCCGACTGCTGCAGCTAGGGGGCAGCGCCCTCCTGCCTGTGTGCCTGGGTGATGACCAGCATGAGCTGGGGTGAGTACCAGCAGTGCCCCCCGCCCCCCATTAGCAGAGGAGCAGTTTTATACTCAGCTAGTGCTCATGCCTGCCCTCCCCAGACCTGACGCGGCCATTGACCCCTGGCTAGGAGACCTGTGGGAAAAGGTGTTGGGGCTGTATCCAGTGCCCCACGACCTTGCCATGATCCCCGCCGGAGTCCCGTAAGTGTGAAGCTGGGGTTAGCGCCAACAGTTGTGCCTGCTCTGCCCAGTTGGGGAGGGAGGGGTGAGGAGGAGGCCCCCCCTGACCTCTGTGCCTCTCCACAGCCTACCTTCCAAGTTCATTTTCCAGTTCCTCCACCAGTCCCCCAGCAGAAGCTCCCAGGAACTGCACAGCACCAGCCCAGACCCCCAGACCCCGTCAGAGCTGCAGCCCTTCCTGGCGCCCATGGTTGCTAACCAGAGGGTCACGGGCCCCTCACACTTCCAGGATGTTCGGCTGATCGAGTTTGACATCACAGGTTCTGGCATCAGGTGTGCAGCTGAGCACAGCTTGGGTCCACAGGGGGTGGGTTGGGGTGAGGGCACCAAAGTAGGACCGATAGGCGGTACATCTGTGGTTGAGCAGAATCTGCCAATGCTAGGGGCCGGTGAGAGGGCTGTGGGTTTGAGGACTGCTGGCTCTCCACGGACAGCTCCCTCCCCATTCCCCTCCTCCCAATCCCAGAGTATACACCCCTCCCTGATCCCGCACCAGCCCACAGCCCTGGTGGCTTTCCCACAGCTTTTCTGCTGGTGATGTTGTGCTGATCCAGCCCTCAAATTCAGCTGATCACGTGCAGCAGTTCTGCCAGGTGCTGGGCCTGGACCCTGACCAGTGCTTTGTGCTGCAGCCACGGGAGCCAGGTGAGTTGGGACCGGGCCTTGTGGCTGGTGCTGAGTCTACCCCCACGTCCCACCTGACCGCTCCACACACTAAGCACCCCACCGGCCCCTGCAGGCACCCCCTGCCCACCGGGACTGCCGCAGCCCTGCTCGGTGCAGCACCTTGTCTCCCACTACCTGGACATTGCCAGCGTGCCTCGCCGGTCCTTCTTCGAGCTCCTGGCCTGCTTCTCCCCCCACGGGCTAGAACGGGAGAAACTTCTGGAGTTCAGTTCTGCCCAAGGTCAGGAGGAGCTCTGCGAGTATTGTAGCAGGCCCCGCAGGACCATCCTGGAGGTGAGCTACAAAGCAAGTTAGGCAAGCGCAGGACCCTGAGCCATGCACGGCATGCCACATAGCCAGGGCGTAGGGCAGGACCCTGAGCCACGGCACGGCATGCCACACAGACTGCTTCTGCCCAGGTGCTCTGTGATTTTCCTCACTCCGCGGGCGCCATCCCCCCAGAGTACCTGTTGGACCTCATCCCACAGATCCGGCCACGGGCCTTCTCCATTGCCTCCTCCCTACTGGTAAGGGTCCTGTGGGCAGAGCTGAGGACGGACCTGGGAAAATTAGGAGGGGCAAGGTGTTAGCAGGCAGGGTCCTCCCTCTGAGCAGGAGCAACCTCGCTTTGGGAGCTGTCTGCCCCTGGTAGGTGGGCAGCAGGCAGCAGTGGCCTCACAAGGCAGGGTGCCCACTGTCCCCCAGGTTCACCCCGTGAGATTGCAGATTCTCGTGGCTGTGGTACAGTACCAGACTCGCCTCAAAGAGCCCCGCCGGGGCCTCTGCTCCTCCTGGCTGGCATCCCTGGACCCTGCACAAGGTGCCTCCTGCTTCTTGGAGGGTGGTAGTAGAACCAGCTACACAGGAGTCCTTCCCCAGACCCCTATGAGAGCTGGACCTGGGTCTCAGCAGCCTCCTTGGGCCTCTTCATGACACCTGACCCCGCTGCAGGACCTGTCCGGGTGCCCCTGTGGGTGCGGCCTGGGGGTTTGGCCTTCCCAGAGACACCAGAGACACCGGTGATCATGGTGGGGCCTGGCACTGGTGTGGCCCCATTCCGAGCGGCTATCCAGGAGCGTGTGGCCCAGGGTTGGACCGGTGAGTGCAGGGTTCCTGGGGCAGGGATGCTGCCAGGGCTGCCCTGGGCGAACCCCAGAGGGCAGCTCCCAGACTGGGACCCACACTGCATCTCCAGGAAATTTCTTGTTCTTCGGCTGCCGCCAGCGAGACCAAGACTTTTACTGGGAGGCTGAGTGGCAGGATCTAGAGAAGAGGGGCTGCCTGACCATGGTCACCGCCTTCTCCAGGGAACAGGTGCGTGTACTCAGGGCCCCAGGCTCCAGGGAACAGGTGCGTGTGCTCAGGGCTCCAGGGAATAGGTGTGTGTGCTCAGGGCTCCAGGAAACAGTGTGTGTGCTCAGGGCTCCAGGGAATAGGTATGTGTGCTCAGGGCTCCAGGGAACGGTGTGTGTGCTCAGTGCCCCAGGCTCCAGGGAACAGGTGCTTGTGCTCAGGGCCCAGGCTCCAGGGAATGGTGCGTGTGCTCAGTGCCCCAGGCAAGACAGACAAGGAAAAGGCTCTCAGTCCACCTCTGCCTCCTACAGGACCGAAAGGTGTACGTGCAGCACCGGCTCCGGGAGCTGGGCCCACTCATCTGGGAGCTGCTGGACCATCGTGGTGCCTACTTCTACCTCGCAGGGTGAGCCCGGGGCCAGTGTGGTGGGGGCCAGCGTTGCTGGGCCAGCGTTGCTGAGCTCTCTGCAACCTGCTCCTCTAGCAATGCTAAGCGCATCCCAGTGGACGTCGCAGAAGCCCTGACATCCATCTTCCAGGAGCATGGTGGGCTCTCTGAACCAGATGCTGCCGCCTACCTAGCCAGGCTCCAGCGGACGCTGCGCTTCCAGACGGAGACCTGGGCCTGAGGACGCCTGCCAATCCTCAGGCTTCCCCCGGGGAAGCCTCCGGCAGGCAGCCATCTTGACCTGGCCTTATCTGGTTCCAGATCCCTCATCAGACCCAGGGTGTGGCTCTAGGCCCCACGAGGGGGCCCAGGGCCCCTCAGCCCTGACCCACTACAGCCTGCACCCCTGGACGCCCTTTAGTCCCTCTTGCCCACCATCCCCCGTGAGAGTCCCACCCTTCCATCCTGGTCTCGGGGTCTGCACAGCCAACCCCTCCTCACTGGTACAGGAGGAGCCTGTCCTGGTAGGCAACAGAGCCGCTGAACCTCTGAGGGACGTGGGTGCCGGGCGGCTGCAGCCTCTACGTCAGCATGCGGCGACCAGCCTGTTCCTTCACCTTAGTACCTCAGGGCTCAGGCCCCGGTGGGCAGCCACCTGTGCCTCAGCTTCCTGAGCACCCGGAAGAGACGGACCTCACCCTTCCCCCGGTCCCAAAACAGTGTCAGTAAACGTGGTCTCTGGCCCTGCTCCACCCTGCTTTTAAACCTCACGAGCTCTTGTGGTGCTGGGCGGGAGGAGGGGGTGGGGTGATGACCCTCACACCATGTACACGTGTGTGGAACTTCTACTGTGGCACTGCCAACTGCTCTGCCCACTCAGTTGCTCTGTCTAGCCCTAACACCATGGCCCACGGACCCACTCAGTCCTGAAAACAGCTCAGCCAAATCCCGAGCAGAGGGGCACCATCTGGAAGGTTCTGGCCAGGTGCTGGGGTGGGCGGGCCATCACGGGCAGTGGAGGGGCGTGGTGTGTATGGCCCCGCCCCTGGGCGGGGCTGCCTTGTCTGCCGCAGAAGCCTTGTTGGAGGAGTCTGGCAGGTTGGTTGTTGATCGGCAGAGTTGAGGAGTGGCCGTCGCGTCAGTTGTCCACACCAGGATTGGACCTGATCCCAAGCCTGGCTGGGGACACCGTGGCACAAACCAGGGGATAGAGGAGCTGGCCAGCCACCCGCGGGGACCCAAATGAAGCTTACTCCCCGTGGGGCCCGGGAGCCCGGAGGTCAGTGCCCCAGCGAGCAGTGGGTGGAGCCCACACACTGCCCGGCCCCTGAGGGCCACGCCGACCTTCACAGCCGCGGTCATTCCCCCCGCCAGCCTGAGGCCTCTGTCCATGACACTGACTTGGGTACTGGGGGTCTCACCCCGAGCCTCAGCTCTGCAGCTGGCAGTCAGCCTTGCGCCTCTCCAAGCCCCAAGCGCCTGGACCCACAGTGCCGCCTTGCAGCCAATTCGGGAGATGACCTTGGGGCCCCACAGGGCTCCAGAACTCCAGACAGTGAGCCGCTGCTGGGGGACAGAGACGAGGCTGGTGCTGGGTCCCTGACGGCATCACAGGAGCAGGAGGAAGAGGAGGACCCCGGGGAAGGGGACTGCCCCATCTGCACAGAGCCCTACAGGCCTGCAGAGCGCCAGCAGATGCAACTGAACTGCGGCCATAGCTTATGCATGGGCTGCCTGTACCAGCTGCTGGGCATGGCTCCTGGTGCTGACCTGGGCCATGTGCGCTGCCCAATGTGCCGACAGAAGACACCCATGCTGGAGTGGGAGATCTGCCGCCTGCAGGAGGAGCTGCTGGAGGCTGATGGGCCTCAGCGGCCGCCCCCCCCTCTGGCCCCCCCCCCTCTCCGGGGCCCTGGGCCCTGGGGTGCCCTAGAGCACCGCTACCACCTGCGTTTCCTGGCTGGGCCCGTGGGTGGCCGGGGCTGCCTCCCCTTCCTGCCCTGCCCACCCCGCCTGGGCACCTGGTTGTGGGCACTGCGAGAGCGTGGGCTCTGTGCCCGCCGCCTGGCGCTGCTGAGCCTGCTGGTACTTGAGCTACTGGGACTGCTGCTCATCTTTATGCCACTCATGCTGCTGGGGGTGCTTTTCATGCTCTTAGACCGCTCGGCCCACTGAGCAAAGCCCAGGATGGCCCTGGACACCAGGGGCCTGCTGACCAGGCTGAAAAGCCTACGTTCAAACCCAAGACTCTGGCCTTCAATCAAGACCTGCCATTTCTGACTGTATTTTTTTGTCTTTTCTTTTTTGGTACTGGGGATCGAATCCAGGACGTTGCACTTGTTAGGCAAGCGCTTTGCCACTGAGCTACATCCCAGCCCAAGACCTGCCATTTCTGAACCTAAAACCAGGGCTCAGGGCCACCCAAGAGCCTGACCCAGCCATAGAGCCTATGCTACCCTGCCCCCCAGACACTAGCCCAGCCCAAGGACACTACACCAAGGACAAGTGCTGAGAAAGGCTGGCCTCTAGCTTGCCGTGCTGAGCACTGCACTGGCCCCAGGCAGACACTGGGACACACCTCCCCCTTCCAAGGCAGACAGGCCTAGCAGGTGTACACTCCAGCTGTGGGCCCGTTCCCTCGATAGGACGGGCTGCAAATCCCCATCCCACCAAGCCACCCCACCCCACCCCACCCCACCCCCTTGCCGTATTCCAGGACAAACCAAAATTGGTGAGTCCCTGAAGGCTTAGGCAGCTGGCAGGAGGTCCCTTCACTGCCCATGTTCAGCCTGCAAGAGTGCCTCCAGGCTTCACCACCACCTGGACCAGGACCAAAGGGGTCAGCCCAGAGCAGCTGGGCTGGCACAAGGCCTGTGCTGCAAGGGCCCACCCATGCCTTGGAGCCCCAGCTCCACCCCAACTGCCTGGACACCTTATACCACTGAGCCTGGGGCCTCATCTGAAGAACGGAGATATCTGGAGCCCACCTACAGCTTTTTTCTTTTTTTGTCCGTCAGGGGACTTGAACCCCGGGCCTGAGCTCTTTTGCTCAAGGTGCACACTCTACAACTTTTGAGTCACAGCTCCCCTTCTGGCTTTCTGGTGGTTCACTGGAGATGAGTCTCACAGACTTCCTGCCCGGGCTGGCTTTGAACCACGATCCTCAGATCTCGGCCTTCTGAGTAGCTAGGATGACAGGCGTGGGTGGGCCACCAGTGCCTGGCAACCTCACAGCTTTTTGGTGATGTACAGGAGTTGGGAAGCTATGGACTGAGCGCTACGCCAGCACAAGACTGGCTTGCAATAAACAATACCTGTTAATCCACAGTGACTGTCCTCACTAATATCCCATCTGTACTGTCCAGACATCTGTCTGCAATGGTTCTTTCTCAAACCCCAGTGTTCAAGTGTCTGGCAGGAGGCCCCAAGGCCTTGTACCATCTCAGGTGCCATCTCAGCCACCTGCAAAGCTTTGCGCCAATGGCCCCGAGGGCCATCCTCACACATCCTGGGAGGCCCGAGCGGGGGTGGGCGGGGCGGCAAGGGAGGACACCAGCTGAGATGCCTTCATGTAGCCACCCCACTGCACTGGCCAGGAAGTTGCTCTCTTCCCAGCTGGGCTGGCTCTGCACAGGCTACCAGCCCTCACATTTGCCAAACCCAGGTCTCCGGGCCGCATGGTCGGCTCAGCTTGCCCCCAACAAGCAGAGCTGCGCCTCGCTCTGATGGCTCCAGGCTTGACCCCGTCTGGACTGTGGTCCTGGGCACCCACCCTAGGCCTATGCCGGGCACAGCCCACAGGGGCTAGCTTCAGTCCAGGTCACGGGTGCAAACTTTGGCAAAGAGTTTTAATGGCAAAGTTGGTTGCAGCGACAATGCCACGCAGGGTAGGGCCAGAAGCCACGGTAGGTGAGGAAGGGTCAGTGGGCAACAGGGCAGGGCTGGGTCCCTGAATAGCATCGAGCAAGGGCCGGTGGTCAGCAGCGGGCAGGTGGATGCTACATGATGGAGCAGGCGGACAGTGGGTTCCTCACGTGGCAGGTGCACGCCGCCCCGCAGTACTGCCGGAAGGTCTGGTAGCAGCTGCCCTCGGGCTCACCCCCCCACTGGCCTCCGGACGGGGCAGTCAGCGCCTCGGGTGGCAGGCGGCTCAAGATGGACGTGTTGACGGCCAGGGCGGCAAGTCCATAGTCAGTGAAGAGCACAGTCTCCCGCCGGCAGGTGGGACAGGAGATGAACTTGTACTTGGGGCAAGACTCATAGAGGATCTGCAGGCACTGCTCACACACAGAGTGCAGGCAGGACAGCACACGGGGCCGCCTCTGAGTGACGTTGTACGTGTGCCCACAGGTGGGGCACTCCAGTGGCTCACCAGCCACCCCTGCCCCCGACGAAGGTGCGGCCGAGGGAGTGGGGCCCGGCCGCATCACGTACTGATTCACAATGACCTCGTCTGCCGGTGCCACTCGGGGAAAGCCCAGCTCCGCGCTGCCCTTGCGTGGCCCCCGTGGCATGGGTGGGGTGTGGGGCACCCCTTCTAAGGCGGGCATGTCCCCGCCGCAAGCCTGGTTGACAATGATCTCTGTGTCGGAGGGCCAGGCGCGCTTGGGTGCCAGAGCGGGGGTGGGCCGGGGTGCAGGTGGGAAGCAGGGGGAGGCCCCGGGGAGCTCGGGGAACTTCTCAGGGTGGACGATCTTCATGGCCTCCATCTTGAGGATGACATGGGGGCCTTTCAGGCAGGACATGAGGAGGCCCGGCCAGCCACTGCCCGCCTCGGGCCCAGGGTCAGCTGGCATCCGGTTATCTCCAGTCAGACTGGATGGTCTTGCCGGTGGAGGTGCTGGGTGGGGCCTGGGGGGGAGAGAGGGGGCAGCATCCTGGTCCTGCCAGGCCTGGTGAGGACCCCGGCCGCCCCGCGGGCTGCTAGGGGCGGCCGGTGACAGCTGGGGGGGCAGGCCCCCCCCCAGAGGCCACAGTGGCTTCTCTGGTCCAGTCTGAGGAGGAGGAGGGGGAGGGGGAGGAGGAGGAGTCGGGGGAGGAAGGGGCGGGGGAGGAGGGGGCAGGCGCGGGCACGGGGGCGGGCGAGGCTGTCCTGGGCTGGCGATCTGGCCCAGGGGCTCACCCAGGGTCTCTGTCGGCGGAGGCCGGCGAGGGGGCGCGGAGGGGCCTCCTCCGGCAGCCGAGGTCAGCAGCCCCGGGGCCGGGACATCGGCACAGGCCGGGGCTAGGTGGGCCCCATGGCTCCAGGACAGGGCGCCCAGGGAAGGCAGCTAGCCGGAGCCCTGGCGGCCGGGGGATCCGCGCTGCAGGCTCCGCGGCACCGGGAGAGGAGAGGCCTACACCAGGCCTGTGCTGCAGGTGAGAGACGGCGTGAGGGCAGTGCCGGCCCGCCGCGCGCGCGCCCGCGCCCGCGCCCCGCACAAAGGGCTGCGGCCCGACCTCTGACCCCGACCCCGGCGCGGGCCCCGGGCCGGACGCCCCCCGCGCGCGCGCGCCCCGCCCTTCCCCCCGCTCACCTGCCCCAGCCTGGCGGCCCCGGCCCGCCGCCGCCGCAGAGCTGCCTCCCGGGCGGGCCCGGATGCGGCGCCCGCGCCTCGGCCCGGCGGCTCCGGAGGCTCGGCGGCGACCTCGGGCGATGGCGAGCGCGGGCGGCACCCCGGGGTGCGGACGCGAGTGCGGGCGCAGGGCTCGGCGCGGCGGCGGCGGCGGCGGCAGGTGCGTGCGGAGCGTGGCGCGCTCTGCGGCGGAGGCTCGGGGACCGCAGTGCGCGCGGCGCCCGCCCGCGCCCGCAGCGCCACCCCCCGTCTGGGGACCCGCGCGGGGTCCGCGGGGCGGGGCCAGCCTCGGCCGCCCCTCGGGCCGCTCCGGGCCCGGCGCCCGCTCCGGGGTCGCCCTCCCTGAGGGCCGGGTGCGGGTCGGGACTCTGCGGCGCCCCCTGACCGAACACCCGGCTCTGCGAGCGAGACCTTTCCTCCCACTGTGAGGGAGAGGACCTGGGAGGTGGACCCCAAAAGATGGGTGCCAGGGCCCCACCTTTGCCTCCCTGGCCTGTGCCCCCCGCGGGAAAGCCTGGAATCTCGGGCTCCCAGTGCGCCCACACGGCGCCCGGAATTAGCAGGCTCGGAGAGGGCGAGTCTGAGCAGCGGGGGGCCGCGGGAGCCGGGCAGATAACAGAGTGGGGCGGGCCATCCCGAGAAAGGGGCGCACGGGGCGGGGGGGCACCCGGAGGGGCGCGCGGGGACGGAGGACGCACGGGGCGGGGGGGGGCACCCGGAGGGGCGCGCGGGGACGGAGCACGCACGGGGGCGGGGGGGGCGGCACCCGGAGGGGCGCGCGGGGACGGAGCACGCACGGGGCGGGGGGGCACTCGGAGGGGCGCGCGGGGACGGAGCACGCACGGGGCGGGGGGGGGACTCGGAGGGGCGCGCGGGGACGGAGCACGCACGGGGCGGGGGGGGGGACTCGGAGGGGCGCGCGGGGACGGAGCACGCACGGGGCGGGGGGGGGGGACTCGGAGGGGCGCGCGGGGACGGAGGACGCACGGGGCGGGGGGGCACCCGGAGGGGCGCGCGGGGACGGAGCACGCACGGGGCGGGGGGGCACCCGGAGGGGCGCGCGGGGACGGAGCACGCACGGGGCGGGGGGGGCACCTGGAGGGGCGCGCGGGCGGGATGGCTCCACGGCCCACGTGCCGGGCGGAGGACGGCCCGCCAGGCCCCGCACCCGCGCGGGGTGGGATGCCCCGGCGGCACCCTCGGGTCGCACGTGCTCCTCGTCACTCAGTTGCGTGCCAGCCACACCCGCAGAGGCCCCATTCCTTTCTGCTTCCTCCCGGGCCGGCCGGGCCGGGCCCTCGGGGAAGGAGAGCCAGGCTATGATGCAACCGCGAGGCTGTGGAGCCTCCCGCGCCCCGCCACGTCCACCGCAGAGCCCGCTGCCCCTCTGTGACCCGCACGGGGCCCTGAGCCTGACCCTGGACGAGGCCCAGGCCGAGGGGAGGAGAGGCTGGCGCACGACGCCAGGTCTCAAGGCCACATCTGAGCTGGCTGAGCCCGCGAGGAGCAGAGGAGGAGCAGGAAGGGAGCAAGGGCAGTGGGGGCCGCGGGGCCCGGGCGGCCAAGGTGGGGCCACCAAAGCCGCCGTGTCCGAGGAGGGCCTGGAGTTCGCCTTCCAGGCGCGCCCAGCGCGCGGCCTCAGTCCCGCGCCCGCAGCGCCCCCGGAGGCACCTGACCTGGTCCCGCCCCCGGTCAGGCCCCGCCCCTGCCCAGGGCCCCGCCCACCAGGGACGAGGCCCCGCCCCGCAGCTCCGAACCGCGCCTCCCAAGCCCTGCATCCTAAACCGGGTCTTTTGGGAAACCCTGGAGCGCAGAGGCTTCTGGGGAACAAAGTTTCCACTGGACGCCCAGGCCTAGGTTGCGCATGCGCCAGCCTCCGCTGGCCTCTCCGGGGGACGGGCCGTGAGTGGGCGTGGCTTCTGGCGCCTGCGCAGAGAATCGTCGCCGTCCGCGTCCTTAGTTCCGGGTTCCCAAACCTAGGTCGCCCCACGTGCCGCGCCGCCGACACTCGCGCGTGGGCCGGCGTGTCCGGGCCCACCCCGGTCCCCCGCCTCCGAGTCACGTCCGGTGTGGTCCCGCGGGTGCGGGGCGCAGGCGGGCACCGGGCGGGGGCACGGGGGAAGAGGGGGCGAAATGGGCCGGGGCGCCTGCTGCGCGCGCAGCCGGGCTCGCGGGGACCCCCGGGGCCGCAAGGCCGAGGCGCGAGCGCGGGGCCCGGCCGGGTCACCCCGGGCCGGCCGGGGCCCTCGGCCCAGACCCGGCCGCCACCCATCTGAGCAAGAGGGGCGTGCTGCTGTGCTCCAGTTGCTGGGCCTCTCGGGGTGTCTGGAACCCCGTCTTTGGGCTCCGCCCCAGTGCCCCACCTCCTCCTGAGGAGGGAAAAGGCGGCTGCCAGGCACCGGCACTGGGCCCGGAGCTGGAGGACTGGGAGGACAGAGTGCTCCTGCTGCCGCCGTCACCGCAGGTGAGTGCTGACCGCCGGGCCTGGCCTGGCCCCGGGAGACCCCAGGCCCCCGTCCGGCCCCGGAGCGGCCCAGCTGTCTCCCCCCCACCTCATTCCCTGCTCCATCCCGGGGCCAGTGAAGGGCTAGAACGCCCCCGGCGCAGCCCCTTAGGTCCAGGAACGGTGTCTGCACATTCAGGGCCTCCGTGCCTGGGATGTGACGCTGGGCAAGGCAGGCATCCTCTACAGAGGTTCTTTCTTGGCTCTCAGGTGGTGCCCTCCTTCCCTAGCATCCATATCGGTGTCTCTGCCCGTACCCCGAGCTTGGACCATGGACCCCCATGAGATGGTCGTCAAGAACCCCTACACGCACATCAGCATCCCCCGGGCTCAGCTACGGCCTGACCTGGGGCAGCAGTTAGAGGAGGCCCCCTCCTCGTCATCCTCTGAGAGGCAGCCTCTGCCCTCTGGGTGCCGCGCCCTAGAACCAGCCCGCCTCCTGCAGCCCACCGAGGCTCCACAGCCCAAGGGGGCCAAGGGGGCCGAGGGGGCTGAGGGGGCTGTCCCTGACCAGAGTCCGCTGGCCTGGCAGCAGCCCTGCAAGCCCTCCAGCAGCAGCCGGCGCCCGGCAGGACTGACCTACGCCGGCGCGCCCCCCGTGGGCCGCGGCGACGACATTGCACACCACTGCTGCTGCTGCCCTTGCTGTTCCTGCTGCCACTGCCCGAGGTTCTGCCGCTGCCACAGCTGCCGCTGTGTCGTCTCCTAGCCCGCCCACTCACGCGGACCCAGGCCTCTGCTCAGGGGTCCAGGTGTGCGGGACACGAGGAGCAGACACTGCCATGGGTGCCGTCCACTTCCCAACTTCCCGTCCCCCGCCATGGGACGTCTGTGCAGCTGAAGGCTGGGGCCTGCCTGGGGCCCTTGAACCACAGTCCCAGATACTGTCCATGGTAGGGCCATGGATGCCCCTGAGCACACCTTCAGGGTCTAGGCAATAAAGCCGGGTGAGCTTGGTGCCAGTGACTTTTTTGTGGGTGGCCCCTTTGGAGGGGGGGGGGTTGGTCCAGGCTGAACAACATCACCTGCTCTGCACACATACATACACACGCACTCGCACTCACACAAACTGCTCCAACAAGCTCCCAGATTCTGTGAGGTCTTCCAGTAGATGGAAAGCCACTGCTTGTGATAGGCACATTAAAACTGCTCTTCAGGTCTCCTGTCTGCCCCTGCCTTGCCCAGGTCCTCCTGCATTCCTTGGGCTGAGGCTGAGATAGTGAGCAAGGCTAAGCCCCATCACAGGGCAGGGGAGGCCCAGGAGAAGCCCCCAGGGAGTTGGTCTGGGCCGCAGTGGGTGGGGCTGCGGCTGGTGGGTTTCAGGGAGTGAGAGATCCGGTCAGCAGAGCCAGGCAGCCCGGGCTGAACCCTGCCCACTGAGTCACCGCCCAGTCTCAGCCAGGGCGCTTTTCTGGTTTTCCATGAAACATTGAATTCGTGCACATCCAGGGCTGTACTGCTTAGGCTGGGGTTCCAGGGGGCTGCCAGGACCAGGCATTGAAGACATAGCAGGGAATGGGCTGGAAGGAGGAGGGTGCCTAGTGCCATCTGTTTGTCTCAGAAGCGTAGGACACCGTGGGTGAGGGGGATGCCAAAGTAGGGAGGTTGCTCAGAAGCTCGCTCCAGGCATTCTGTTTCCGGGGCAGGGTGGTGAGGCATAGCACCCTATGAAGACGGAAACTGAGCTGGCCTTGCAGGACAGACAGGTCCTCCCGTGACCAACCCTTGGCCGAGGCCTGGGTGGTTCACGGTATGTGGAGGTCTCTGGGTGCGGGTGGGCAGGTCCCTGCCATGACTTGGCTGTGTGGCCAGCCTCCACCCAGGCCAGCATGCGAACCCGTCTGGCCAGTCCCGTGGGCAGACTGCCAAGGGGGGGAGTTAGGAGCAAGGAGGGCTGTTCTGCCACCACCTGTCCCGGCAGGGCTGAGTGGTCCCAGCGCCCTCCCAGCCTGTGTGACAGTCCTGCCAGCCCCCACCATGCAGGGCCTGCGGCCACCAGACTCACCTAAGAGCCACCTCCCTGGCTGGAGGCCAGTGGGGAGACCCAAGGGAAGGGGAGAGGCGCAGTGTGGGAGCGCCCCCTGGGGGCCGAGCTGGCTGGACACTGCCTGTGAGACCGGAGTGGTGGTGCTGGGGTAGAGGGGCCCGCCCGCACAGCCAGCCAGGCTGGAGCCTGGAGCAGCAGGTGCCCTCTGCTCAGGGCTGGCTGGAGCCTGGGGAAGGGCCTGGGAAGTGATATAAGGGGTGCCACCCAGGCCTGGGCAGGAGAACTTCAGAGAGAGAGAGGGTGCTTGTGCGTGTGTGTGTGGTGTTAGTGTGTGCATGTGTGTGCACATAGTGTGTGGTGTGTGAGCCTGTGTATATGTGCATGCATGTGTGGTATGTGTGCACGTATGTGTGGTATGGGGGTCTGGAAGTGCCTGAGTTCAGGTGAGCAGGATGAGGCGGGCAGAGGGACAGCACTGGGATGGTGTGAGGGGGAGCGGGCGGGGCGGGCGGGCAGGCTCCCCTCACCTTCCCAGTGTGTGGTGTGGCAGATCCAGTTGCAGGAGCTGTGTGGCTGAAAGGGGAGCCCACTCGCAGGGACAAGCACCACCTGCCTCGGCGGCCCTGCCCGTCCGCCGGCCAGTAATGCGAGCCCAGGGAGGGAGCCCCCAGGGGCCCCGTGCCCCTCCCCTGCTCCGGCCTGGCTCCCGTCAGGAGTCAGGCATGGCCTTCCAGTGAGTGGCTGCAGGTAAGCGGGGCTCAGAAGGTCTGCCAGGAAACGCTGAGCAGAAGGGTCCTGGGCACCACCCAGTGGTCACAGACACCAAGGTGGCCAGCCCTGAGCCCAAGTCCTCGGGGCCTGGCCTGCCCCTGTGTGCGGGCACCTGCCTGCCCTGTGGCCCTGGCTACTGGGGTGGAGGGGGTGGAGGGCGTGTTTGAGGACTAGGGCAGGAGTGGGCCATGGCTTCCCCGCACCCGTGCCCTAGGATGTTGCAGCCCGAGGGCCCCAGGGCCTTGGAGGAGGGGGCCACCGCGACCCCCACGGCCCCCAGGAACGACTGCATCATCTGCTACTCGGCCTACGACCGCTCCACGCACCTGCCCCGCCGCCTCTACTGTGGCCACACTTTCTGTCAGGCGTGCGTGCGGCGGCTGGACACGCCGGCCCAGGAGCAGCACTGGATCCCCTGCCCGCAGTGCCGGCAGAGCACGCCCATGCCCCGCGGAGGGGTGGCCACACTCGACCTGGACCTGCCCGCCTTCTTGGCGGTCAGAGCCGCACAAGGGCCGCCGCACGCCGAGCCGCCTCCCCCAGCCCCCCTCAAAGGCAGCACCGCCATCAGGCGGCAGCCAACGGGGCTCTGCCCCACCCTGGGCCCCCAGCCCCACTTCCCCCAGCCCAGACGCTGCTGCTCCGGCTGGAGGAGCCCCTGCTTGTGCCCTCCTGCCAGCCCTGAGGCATGAGCCACTGCACTCCCACTCGCCGGTGGGAACTGCTGCCCGTGTCGCCGGCCCCGGCCGAGCTCCGTGCGCTCTCCACAGCCTGGAGGCCAGTGATGCCACCCGGGGAAGCACAGGCCACAGGCCAGGTCGTGGGCAGCAGCCATAGTGCCAGGAGACCCCAGGGGAGGCCGGGATCTCCCATGCCCCGGCCTGACCCAGGTGCTTCTTCCTGCACTGCCTGCACGCAGGCCTAGGCACTGTGTGTCCCCTAAAAGGGGCCTGGGCTGCCAGCCAGAGAGGCATGGCCAGGCTGCACGGTCTGAGTGGACCACCTCAAAACTAGTGTCCCAGAGGTGTGTCCGGAGGGGGACACACCTCCTCCATCTCAGACCTGCACAGAGACCCCATGTGTCTCATTGGCGCAACAGTGGCCTCTGAGCTCCTACTTGTGTCAGGCCCAGTTCCAGGAGGGTCCACAGCAGCACAGAGCCTCCTCTTCAGCAGGCATCAAAGGAGATCTCCAGTGTTACTGGCCCTGGGGCCCAGGGAGGGGGTCGTGGTGGCCTGCCTGAGACCACAAGCCCCCAGGTTCCTCCTGCTTTCTAGTAGCTGCGAGAGGTCATTCCGAGGTGCCAATGATGGACAACCCCCTGAGGTGGGGCAGGAATATTCCAGAGCCCCTGGGAAGGTGCTGGATGGCAGGGGGAACAGAATGGGGAGGGAAGGGAATTTGCTGAGTGGACTCTGTGGGCAAAGTCTCAGAGCTAGGCGAGCACAGCAGGGGGGCTGGAGTTAGCAAGGCCCCTGGGAGACAGCCTGGCCCTGCATCCGAAGTCAGGGAGGGGATGACCCCCCCCCACAAAAGGGTCTCCCACAAATGACGGGTCAGGAGCCATACAGGGAACAGAACGTGTGGCGGGGGGATGGGGGAGCTGTGCCCTCCTCCCTCCACCCTCCCTCCTTGCAGACAGACACACAGGCCCGGGCCAGCTGCTGGCCTCTTCTGGGAGCCCTGCCGGGCCCAGCTCTACCCTGTACCTGGATCTGAACCTGCTGATCTCAGGGCTTGGGCACCTTCCCAGGCCACCTGAGGAACCCTGTCCTCTCTGCCCCGCTGGTGCAAAGGGCTTTTCCCCTCCTGCCTGCCAGCCAAGTGACCCTGATAAGATCTGCAAAACTCAGAGGAGCACAGGAGGGAGGCGGAGCCTTGTAGACGGCTCCCTGGCAGCCCCTTGGGGCAGCACCTCCTGCCCAAGCAGCATGGAGCGCTGTGACCCAGGTACCCGCTGGGGACACGGTGTCCAGTCCTGCAGTGCCCCCGGCCTGGTGTGAGGCCCACCTCACTCCGAGATGATTGCTTTGGAGGCTTGGAGCTTCCAGCCATTGGGTGACAAGGGCCTGAAGAAGCCTCAGGGTCCCGGGGGCCAGGCTGGTCTCCCCTCAGGGGCCTCAGCTCCTGGGTAAACATTAATGGGGCTCCTTACACAGGGATCATGTGGGTGCCCAGCAGATCCTTGCCCTGCGGCCGCTCCCACTAAGCCTCCTCCCTGCTTCTACCCCTCACCACCCACCCAGGTAGGAGCTCCTAGAACCAGGCTGGGGCCCAGGGAAGCCAGGGCCAGGGCCTCGTCCTGAGCCCGGAGGACAGAGACACGACGGATCCCTGAGGGGGGCTGGGGTCAAGGGCTGAGGTGGCCATGCCCAGTCCCTGTGGGTTAGAAGATCCCTGGGGTGGACTGGACAAGAGCTTCTGCCCTGCTCCTCATTCTCAGAGAAGTGGAGCCTTTATCAAGCTGAGTAGTCATCTTTGATATTAAATGCCAAAGTCTATGCTGTGACCATTCTCTAAGTCGCCGGTTATATCTGATAGGGGAGGTCCTGGGGTTCTCCCAGACACTTCTGGCACCCCAGAACTTCAGCTGGGACCAGCAAGGGAGCTGGATTCCAGGGCTCACCCTGCATCCCCAAACTAGACGACTCTGCTGGTAGCTGCCCAAGGTCGCTGAGCCATACCCTTGTGGACAGGGGAAGGAGGGACCTGCGGGAGTGAACAGCGGGTCGGCAGGGGAAGGGGTAGGACCTGAGATCAAGCTGAGATCAAGGATGGAAACGGCATACTCGCCTTCCCTCCCAGCAGCTCTGCCTCAGGCTCTGGCCTCAACCTGCCCCAAATCCATGCTGAACTCCCTTGCTGGTTCTCAGTTCCCCCTCCCTACTCTGAGCATGGATGACTTGGTGGACCCAAGCCTGAGAAGCACAGGTACCAAGAGCCCCAGCCTTGGGCCGACCCCAGGTGCTGGAGGGAGGGGGCGGGGCTGGGCTTGCCTGTGTGTGTGTGTGTGGGGGGGGGGGGTGCTCCTGACAACTCTGGGCAGAGCCACACATTCCCACTCGACTTCTGACTCCTGTTCTCCACCCCAAACCCATAAGCCCCCTCCCCCTTCAATTCTCTGCCTTCTTTTGTCCCTTCCTTGGGGGGTACCGGCAACAGCCCCACCTTGCCTGGCCTCTGCAGGGTGCCTGGAGGAGGGAGGCTTGGACCCCCAGCCAAAGGACACTGGCCAGCCGAAAGGTAGGGCTGTGGGTGTGCAGCAGCGGGCAGGCAGGCTCCACCTCCCCAGGGTTTCAGAGCCAGGCTTGCTGGAACACTCCCCATGGAAATTCACCCACCACCTCTGAGCCCTGTGTGGGGCTGGAGGGCCCCCCCTTCCCTACTTTCCCTCCAATCCCCGCCCTGCCCCCTGTGGTTGCTCCATCTCTGGGAGCCCAGCTGGGCTCCATCACACAGCAAAGGCACAGGCATGGAGACAGAAAGGGGACCTAGTTCTTGACATGGGAAGCTTAAGATCGGTAAATGGGGCCTGGGAAGGGGGCTCAGTGGTAGAGTGCTTGCCTTGCATGCATGAGGCCCTGGGTTAAATTCCTCAGCTCCACATAAGCAAAAAAGCTGGAAGTGGAGCTGTGACTCAAGAGGTAGGGCGCTAGCCTTGAGCTGAAGAGCTGAGGGACAGCGCCCAGGTCGAGTTCAGCCCCAGGACTGGCAAAAATAAGATTGGTAAATGGGGCCCTGTTGAAGGAGGCAGAAGGCAGTGGCAGTACTCTGCCTGAGGACTGACAAAGGAGACCTGAGCCTCATGGCTGGGGGGCAGAGCAGAGCCTCGGGTGGTGGGGCCAGCCTCGTCTGTGTCCACAGAACTCAGCACGGCCAGCAGGCTGCGCCAGGCGATCACCATCTTCCTTAAGGCCTGTGGGCTCCTAGGCAGCCTCTACTTCTTCATCTGCGCCCTGGACATCCTCAGCTCTGCCTTCCAGCTGCTGGGCAGTGAGTGGCTGGGTGTGCCCGGGGTGGGGGCTGGCAGCCCACCCTCTCCAGCCTCACTGCCCCTCTGTCCTGGGCACAGGCAAAATGGCTGGAGATATCTTCAAGGACAACAAGGTGCTGTCCAACCCTGTGGCTGGACTGGTCATCGGCGTGCTGGTCACAGTCCTCGTGCAGAGCTCGAGCACGTCCTCCTCTATTGTGGTCAGCATGGTGGCCTCCAAGTGTGAGTGTGCCTCCCCCCCTCCCCCCCCCCCGTGTGGGGCGGGGCGGGCCCCACCCCACCCCACCCCACCCCACCCCACCCCACCCCGTGCTGATCAGCCAGGTGTCCCTAGTGCTGACTGTCAAGGCGTCTGTGCCCATCACCATGGGCGTCAACGTGGGCACGTCCATCACCAGCACTCTGGTCTCCATGGCGCAGTCTGGGGACCGAGATGAGTTCCGGAGGTGAGTGGGTGATGGGGACCCAGGCCCGGGGGCCTCGAGGAGGCCGAGGCCGCCAGACAGCCGTCCTCTGTGTCCCCAGGGCCTTCAGTGGCTCTGCTGTCCATGGTATCTTCAACTGGCTCACTGTACTGGTCCTGCTGCCTCTGGAGAGCGCCACGGCCGCCCTGGAGAGGTTGAGTGGGCTGGCGCTGCGTGCTGCCAGCCTCCAGCCCGGGCAGCAGGCCCCCGACATCCTCAAGGCGCTGACCCAGCCTCTCACGCACCTCATTGTGCAGGTGAGGGGCTGCCCACCACCCCAGGGCAGGGGGTCCCCACCCCAACGGGACGCCGTGGAGATCTGGACCCAAGGTTGGTTGGGGAGCAGCAGCATACATGGGCAGGGCCAGTCTGACTCTGGGGGCCCGGCACACGGTCTCATCCCCCACCCGCCAGCTGGACAGCAGCGCCATCACAGGCAGTGCCACCGGCAGCGCCACCAACGGCAGCCTCATTAAGCAGTGGTGTGGCATCAGGGCTGAGACGGTGAGGTGCCTCTGACCCCAGCCCTTCCTTTGCCCTCTGACCTGTTGATTGCCCCACCCACCCTTGAGCTTGGACCTCTGTGTAGACACTGTAGACACGGCCTGGTCTGAGTTCTCCCTGGTCCTGACTCACTCAGGAGAATGGAGAGGAATGTGAGGTCTCCGGCCACTGCCCTGAGAGGAACAGCACAGCCTTCCCCGGGGACAAGCTGCCCTGTGAGGCCCGCCGCCCCCACCCCAGCCCCCCTTCCCTGACCCCCATATTGCCCTGAGGTCCCAGCCCCCCTTCCCTGACCCCCACATCGCCCTGAGGGCACACCACTGCCCTGTCCTTGCCCGGCCACAGGCCATCATCTCTTTGTGAACTCGGCGCTCACGGATGTGGCCGTAGGCTGCATCCTGCTGGCCGGCTCCCTGCTGGTGCTCTGCGCCTGCCTGGTGATCATTGTCAAGCTGCTCGACTCGCTGCTGCGCGGCCGAATCGCGCAGGCCGTGAGGACGGTCATCAACGCAGGTTGGAGGGACCCCAGGCTGGGAAGAGGGCTGGGAGGGGGTCTGGGGATGACCTCGCCCCTGCCTTCCAGACTTTCCCTTTCCCTTCGGCTGGCTGAGTGGCTACCTGGCCATCCTTGTGGGCGCTGGCCTGACCTTCCTGCTGCAGAGCAGCAGCGTCTTCACCGCTGCCATTGTGCCGCTCATGGGTGAGCCTGGGTGGACAGGGGGCCTGAGGGGGGACTGGGGCTGGGGGGCCCTGTGGTGACCCCTTGTTTCCTAGGCGTCGGGGTCATTACCCTGGACCGCGCATACCCCCTCTTCTTGGGCTCAAACATTGGTACCACCACCACAGCCCTGCTGGCCGCCCTGGCCAGCCCTGCAGACATGCTGCTCTTTGCAGTCCAGGTACTGTCCTTGGCCCCTTCCCTATCCATAGCCCCACTTCCAACCTGGCCCAGGATGGCCACAACCCACATGGTCCCAGGAAACAGGCCCACCGCCCACAAGGCCCTGCAGGCCTCCCACAGCCCAGTCTCTGTCCTTCCTTTCCCAGACTGCTTTTGTAGCATGGGCCAGGCTGCCCACAGCCCTGCACACCCCGGGGAAACCTCCAATCCACCCTAGTCCAGGGGTGTGGATGTATGCGTGCGTGTCATGTGTGTATGTGTGTGTGCTGTTCCTGGAGCTTAAACTCAAAGCCTCAGCACTCTTCCTGAACTTTTTTGCTCAAGGTTAGTACTTTACCACTTGAGCCACACAGCTCCACTTCTGGCTTTTTTGATGGTTAACTGGAGATGAGTCTCTCAGACTTTCCTGCCTGGGCTGGCTTTGACCCACAATCCTCAGATCTTGGCTTCTTGAGTAGCTAGGGTGACAGGTGTGCCCCCAGTGCCTGGTCCTAGTCCATTTGCAGAAAGCTTTCTCCAGAGAGCCCGCTCTGTGGCGCAGTCCCAGTCCCATTAGTGCTGCTCACTCTCAGTAGCACCCCATCTTTGGTCCCTGCCCTGGCTCCAGCTTCCCCCTGCTGTCTAACTCCTCCTGTCGAGGTGGTGTCTTCATTTCTGTCCCGTCTCTGCCCACTGACCCTTGCGCTGCGGGTCCTAGGTCACGCCCGCTCTTTGAGTGCCTGTGTTTCCTGCACGTGTGCTGCGACCTCCTCTCCCGTATCCCGTTACCATATAGGATGGGTGCTGCCCGGGCTCCTGCTTTCTGAACTGCATGTGGGAGAGTTGTGCCCAGAATCTCCCAGGCAGTCCCTATCAGCCTCTGAGCAGGTCACGCCCGATAAACTTCAGACTGGGGACAGGGAGGAGTGAAAGGAGCCTGGCCAAGCTCTCCACCCTCCCCTGTCCTCCTTGCCTCCCAGGTGGCTCTCATCCACTTCTTCTTCAACCTGGCTGGCATCCTGCTGTGGTACACGGTGCCGGTCCTCAGGCTACCCATCCCCCTGGCCAAGCACTTTGGGGACCTGACGGCCCACTACCGTTGGGTGGCCATTGCTTATCTGCTGCTGGCCTTCCTGTTGCTGCCCCTGGCCGTCTTCGGGCTCTCCCTGGCGGGGAGCGCGGTGCTGGCGGGGGTCGGGGGTCCCCTGGTGGGCCTGGTCCTGCTCATCATCCTGGTCACTGTGCTGCAGCGGCGCCGCCCGTCCTGGCTGCCCCCCGCCCCCCTGCCTTCGGTCCTGGGACTGGCTGCCCCTGTGGCTTCATTCTCTGGAGCCCTGGGACGGCCTGGTGACCCGCTGCTGCCCCCAGAAGGCTGCGGTGAAAGAGGCTCACTGCTTCGGGAGCCCCGAGGTGCTGGCCTCGCAGCAGCTGTGAGGGCGGGCACCGCGCGGCCAGCCGGCAGGGGTCTGGAGCAGGCGGAGGGGTGCGCGAGCTGAGGGGCCTGCCTCCAATAAACGAGGCTGTTACCCCGGAGTGGTGGTCTTCTCCCCCACCTCCCCCCCACCCGAGGTGAGGGACGGCGGAGCTGCTGCCCTGGAGGCCTGAGGCTCCCGCCCCGCCCCCGGAGCCCCGCCCCGGAGCCCCGCCCCGGAGCCCCGCCCCGGAGCCCCGCCCCCGGAGCCCCGCCTTCCCTCGGAGCCCGCCCTGCCCCGGAGCCCCGCCCCCGGAGCCCCGCCCCCCGGAGCCCCGCCCCCGGAGCCCCGCCCCCGGAGCCCCGCCCCCGGAGCCCCGCCTTCCCTCGGAGCCCGCCCTGCCCCGGGCCCCGCCCCGCCCCGGAGCCCCGCCCCCGGAGCCCCGCCTTCCCTCGGAGCCCCGCCCCCTGGAGCCCGCCCTCCCCGGGCCCCGCCCCCGGGAGCCCGCCCTCCCCGGGCCCCGCCCCCGGGAGCCCGCCCTCCCCGGGCCCCGCCCCCGGGAGCCCGCCCTCCCCGGGCCCCGCCCCCGGGAGCCCGCCCTCCCCGGGAGCCCGCCCTCCCCGGGCCCCGCCCCCGGGCCCCGCCCTCCCCGGGCCCCGCCCCCGGGCCCCGCCCCCCGAGCACTGCTGGCCTCCCCGCGCCCCACCGCCGGTCTCGCTGCTGGGCGGCGCCCTCCTACAGATGGTGCAAGCGGCGGCGGGACGGGCCGAGGGGTTCACCCCAGGCGATGTCACGACGGGACCGGGGTGCAGGACCGGGCCACCCCTGTGCCAGGGCCCTCAGCGTCCTGCTCCCCGCTCGGCGGGGCTCCGTGCTGGGCCTGCTCTCCGGCTCCGGTGGCCAGGAGAGGGCACAGGGAGGAGGGACGCCTCCCTGCACCCGCGCGGTCCTGTTTCCACTCGGGGCCGCGGGTAACGGGACACCGGGGCCTGGCCGCCTCCGGCCGGCCAGCCCGAGGAGTCCACCCGGACAGGGCCTTCCTGTGACCCTTCACCACCTCCCGGCCCAGCCCCGGCTTTGCCTGGGCCGAGCCCTCCGCGGGGTCACAGGCGAGGACGTCCGGAAGGGCCCCGGGCCAGGCCGCTGTCCCCCTGGTCTCCTGTGCCCCGGTTCCCAACGCCCCATCCTCCGCCACCCCAAGGAGCGCTCGGACAGGCCGGGACAGATCGGCGGGCCTAAACCTGTCCGAGGCCTGTTTACAGAAACAAAGCCAGCTAGGTGGGGCCATCCTGGCTTCGGGCAAGAATTCCCTGGAGAGCCGCCCGCGGGCACGGCGCAGCCTGCCACCCTAGCCACACAGGAGGCTGAGATCTGAGGACCGCGGTTCAAAGCCAGGCCCCGCAGGAAAGTCCATGAGACTCTGATCTCCAATAAACCACTCAGGAAACCGGAAGTGGCGCTGTGGCTCCAGAGGTAGAGCGCTCGCCTTGAGCTGAAGAGCTGAGGGACAGCGCTCAGGCCCAGGGTTCAGGCCCTACAACCAACAACATAAAAAGGATTCCCTGGAGCTTCGCCACACAGGGCACCTCTGCTTCAAACTGACGCATATCACCTTCACAGTGCTTAGCAGCCCAGTTCAAATGATGGCCTCTAGCATCTCTAGAGTTTTTAGAACTGGTGAAAAGTCCCTGTTAGCAATGAGCCCCTTCCCATAGCTTAGTCTTCTCCTTCCCCTCTCCACAGCTTAGCACGCTCCCTTCCTAGGCAACACCAGGCTCACATAGTAAAGGTAGTAAATAATCAGCCTCCAACCCCCTTTACCTCAGGATGGCACTTCTCTGGGGCAGCTACCACTATAGAAGGCAACAAGAGCCCCTTAGAGTGACCTTCAGGCCTGGGCAACTGTTTGGACAGCAGCCATAAATCCTAGTCTGCCATGATGAAGCCCCTGGCCCACATGTCCACAACAGGGTCTCCGCCTCAGCCCCTTCTAGCCCCTCCTAACCCCCCTAGGTTATATAGGTCACTCCAGACAATAGCAGGTGCTTCTTCTCATTCTTCCCTTGTGAGGAGTCTTGCTGGCCCCTTTTCCTGTCAATAAATCTTTCTTTGTTCTCTGTACCTGGATATCTGTGTGGTCCTCAGGCCAAGTCTATTAATCTTAATTTGCTATCAGTCTCATCACCTATGAAAATGCCAGGTCGTCAGTGAGGAAAGGTGGTATCACACCCAGTATCCATATTTCATAACCACCAGTAAAGACAGAATAAGGCTCCCTGTGGCCAGCTCATGGACTCCAGACTGGGTTTCCCTACACATACCCTGGACTCTTGGTGTTAGGAAACTGAGTAACAAGGGTATTACAGTGAAGAGCAGAAAGGAAACACAATAGACCAGATAAACTTCAATGGAAAGTAGTCACCACCACAGTGACCTGTGGAGAGTCAGGGGACACCGGGGTGGATGGACTTAGGGTCCCAGGTGGGGGCAGGGTCTTAGGTGACTGGAGGTTTCAGAACTTCACACTCAGGTGCCTGCCTGTGTGGCTTGGGAACCTCCTCCCCACCTGTGTCCAGTATAAGCACTTATTGGATGAGGTGGGTTGGGGGAGTGGGCTTTTATATTCAGATTAAAATTGTGGGTTGCAGACTGGGCTGTATAGGTTCAGAAAGGGGTGGGGGCAGTAACTGGGCTTAGCTGAAGGAGCAAACTTAAGAGAACTGAGCAAATTTGCATCAAAGGGGGAGTCCGGAAGAGCCTGTTCTGTGCTCCTTCCCTGGAAGCCCCACTGGGGAGGCTGTGAGGCCTGGGGAGGGGTGGAGGGGCAGCACCTCTCCTTCCGGGGTGGGGAAGGCCTCCCACAAAAGCTGAGCATAGGGTTCTTTAAGGCCACAGGACTGTGGGCCTGCAGCCCTGCCCGGCGGTAATGCACCCTCCCGCCGGGACCCAGGCCCCGGGTAAACAGAGCTCTCCTTGTGGAACCTCCAACAGCTGCAGGCTGGAGAGGGAGGGCAGGTGTCCAATGTGAGGCCCGGGCCTCACTTCCTTGCTCCGCTAGCCTCCCCATGGCCCTCTGACCCCCTCAAGTGGCACCTTTAGGGGAGGGGGCCCTTCGGGGCTTCCCACCAGCTGTAAGCACGGGATCCCTGGGCTCATGCCCGGGGGCAACGGTCTCCCGGGACTCCTCTCCAGGCAGCCTGAGGGTCAAGCGGGTGCCTAGTGCTGGACACGGGGTGCACCGCGCAAGCTCTATTTTGTAACCCTTCGGTGCCACGCTAACCTCCACGCCCCAAGGCACTGCCCAAGGGAACGGGAGGCTTTCCCGGCGGAGGAGGGTGGCTTGCCACGGTGTGAGGATGCTGGGGACCCGGCCTGGCTCACGGGGAGATCCGGCCTCCTCCTCCACCGGCTTGTGCGCGCGCGTCGGTCGTGGGGCCTGAACCCCGGGCCGGGCGCTGCCCCGCGGCGCTCGGGTCCGGCCAGCGCCCGGCCCGGAGCCACCTTGCCGGCCCGGAGCCACCTTGCCGGCCCGGAGCCACCACCTTCCTGGCCCGGAGCCACCTTCCCGGCCCGGAGCCACCTTCCCGGCCCCTCCGCCGGCTTTTCTGACAACTCCACAGCTTGGCAGCGGTCCCGACCGACTCGGGGCGGCTGCGGGCATCGAGGGGCCCAGGGTGCGGGCGAAAGCGGGCAACGGGGCTGCGGCCGGCGGGGCCGGGGCCGGCGGCGGAGGCCGGGGGCAGAGGCGGGGGGCGGAGGCCGGGGGCCCGAGGCAGAGGCGGGGGGCGGAGGCCGGGGGGCGGCGGAGGCCGGGGGGCGGCGGAGGCCGGGGGCCCGGGGCAGAGGCCGGGGGCGGAGGCCGGGGGCCCGGGGCGGAGGCCGGCGGCGGAGGCCGGGGGCCGGCGGCGGAGGCCGGGGGCCGGGGGCGGAGGCCGGGGGCCGGGGGCGGAGGCCGGGGGCGGAGGCCGGCGGCGGAGGCCGGGGGCCGGGGGCGGAGGCCGGCGGCGGAGGCCGGGGGCGGGGGCGGAGGCCGGGGGCGGAGGCCGGGGGCCGAGGCCGGGGGCGGAGGCCGGCGGCGGAGGCCGGGGGGCGGAGGCCGGCGGCGGAGACCGGGGGCCGGGGGCGGAGGCCGGGGGCGGAGGCCGGCGGCGGAGGCCGGGGGCCGGGGGCGGAGGCCGGCGGCGGAGGCCGGGGGCCGGGGGCGGAGGCCGGGGGCGGAGGCCGGCGGCGGAGGCCGGGGGCCGGGGGCGGAGGCCGGCGGCGGAGGCCGGGGGCCGGGGGCAGAGGCCGGCGGCGGAGGCCGGGCCGCCCCCGGGCTCGGCTCGCGCTGACACGTTTCCCAGCGCGCCGCCGGGCCGTTGGGGCCGGGCTGCGGGGCGAAGCCGGGCCCCAGCCGCCATGAGGACGGGAGGTTTGGCCGGGCGCGGGCCGGCCGCTCGGGCCGAGGCCCGGCTCGGAGAGCGCGGCGCGGGCGGCCAGGCGTGAACGGACCGAGCCCCGCGCCGGCCCCGCCGTCTCCGGGCGGCTTCCCGCCCCGGGGCCGCGGCTCCTAGGCGACGGGCGCCCGGCCAACGCGTTTCCACAACACGGGGGCCGCGGGGGGCCGCGGGGGGGGGGCGCGGGGAGGGGGGCGCGGGGAGGGGGCGGGGGCCCGCGGGGGGGCGCGGGGAGGGGGCGCGGGGGATGGGGGGGGCGCGGGGAGGGGGCGGGGGCCGCGGGGGGGGGGCGCGGGGAGGGGGGCGGGGGCCGCGGGGGGGGGGCGCGGGGAGGGGGCGCGGGGAGGGGGCGGGGGGCCGCGGGGGGGGGGGGGGCGCGGGGGGAGGGGGCGCGGGGAGGGGGGGGGGGGGGCGGGGGGGGGCGGGGGCCGCGGGGGGGGGGCGCGGGGAGGGGGCGGGGGGCCGCGGGGGGGGGCGCGGGGGGGGGGGCGCGGGGGGGGGGGGGCGGGGGGCCGCGGGGGGGGCGCGGGGGAGGGGGGCGGGGGGGGGCGCGGGGGGGGGGGGGGCGGGGGCGACCACGCGCTCCCGGGCGCCTCCGGGCGGCCTCCGGCGCCGACACGCGGCCGTCCGCCTCGGTTCCGAGGAGCCTGCAGTGATCAGGCGGGTCCCGCACCGCCCGCAGCCCCCGCCGCCCCGACGGCGCCCAGGAAAACAAGCTCTCGCGGGGCTGACGAGCCCGAAGACGCGGCACCGAACCCGCGGCCCGCGGCCCCCCCCCCCCCCCCCCCCGCGCCCCCCTCCGAGGTCCCCCCCCCGCGCCCCCCCCCCCCCCCCCCGCGGCCCCCGCCCCGCCCTCGCGCGTCCTGCAGCGCTGCGGCGGTTACCAGGACGCCAGATCCGCGCGGCCAATAGCGCCGGCCAGTCGGCGTCTCCCGGGAGGCAGCCAATGAGAGAGCAAATCAATCATTTGAAAGATCCAATGGGCTAAGCGGCGCGGCGCCAGGGGCGGGGATCGTGATAGGGAGATCTGAGCCTGGTTGGACCAATAACAAGTGTAGTTGGTTGGAAGGCGGTCCCTAGAAGACTCGATTGATGGGCATTCGACCAATCAAACAAAGCGTCGTGTGGGCAACCCAATCCGGAGCTTGCGGAGGCGGGCCACGGCGGTATATAAGCGCCGGCGGAGCGTCGGTTGTAGCACTCTACGCGCCTGCTCCTCTGCCCCTGTCGCCTCTACAGCCTGCTCCGCCGACGCCATGAGGGAGATCGTGCACCTGCAGGCCGGGCAGTGCGGAAACCAGATTGGTGCCAAGGTGGGTGGTCGGGGACGCTGCGGGCTGGGCCCCGGCGGGGCGGTTGGACGACGGGACGGGCGAGGCTGGCGGCCGGGGAAGATGGCGGCGTTGGCCGGGCGCCGGCGCTCCGGCTCCCCGCATTGCGACTGGAGCGCCGGTTCGGAGCCTGGCTTGGGCCCGGGCGGGTGCGGGTCGCCGGAGCATGGCGCCGGGACTCGGGCGGGGAGGCTGGGGGAGGGAAGGCAGGCCCGCCGCGCCCATCCGGGGCGGGGCCGCCGGGCGCACCGGCCGCGGTGACTCAGCCCGCGCCCGCCGGGCCGCCCGCGCCCGCCGCGCCCCTTGCAGTTCTGGGAGGTGATCAGCGACGAGCATGGCATCGACCCCACCGGCACGTACCACGGGGACAGCGACCTCCAGCTGGAGCGCATCAACGTGTACTACAACGAAGCCACCGGTGAGGCTCCGGCCCGACCCCCCTCCGACCTCCCCCCCCTCGGCCTCCCCCCTCGGGTCTCCCCCCCTCAGCCTCCCCCCCTCGGGTCTCCCCCCCCTCAGCCTCCCCCCCTCAGCCTCCCCCCCTCGGCCTCCCCCCCTCGGCCTCCCCCTTCGGCCTCCCCCCCTCAGCCTCCCCCCTCCGACCTCCCCCCCCTCGGGCCTCCCCCCCTCCGACCTCCCCCCCCCCCCGGTCTCCGACCTCCGACCTCCCCCTCCTCGGCCTCCCCCCTCGGGCCTCCCCTCCTCGGGCCTCCCCCCTCCTCGGGCCTTCCCCCCTCCGACCTCCCCCCCCTCCGACCTCCCCCCCTCGGGCCTCCCCCCTCCCCCCGCGGCTCCCTCCCGCCGACTCTCCCTGCCCTCCGCAGGTGGCAAGTACGTGCCCCGCGCCGTCCTAGTGGACCTGGAGCCGGGCACCATGGACTCGGTGCGCTCGGGGCCCTTTGGGCAGATCTTCAGGCCGGACAACTTCGTTTTCGGTAGGCGCTGGGCGGGGTTTACTACTCCCGTTGGCTCAAAGGTCAAGGGGCTGCCCAAGGTCACAGCTCGTAAAATCCGGTAGTGGGTGGACGCCCTCCTGCGTCCTGAGTCACTCAATCTCCCGGTCGAAAGAGGCTTTAGGTGTGAGACCCAGCTGTCTCCCCACGGGCAAGGAGCGGATAGATGTAATCTCTTGGCAGTGTAGGCGGAGCTGGCCTGTTGGCCTTGGAAACTGGCAGGGCTGCCTGGGGGAAGGGGGGGGCCGCGGCCGTGGGCTGGAAGCGCTTGTCTTGGCTTTGATCCTTGCTTTACCTTTCGCCAGGGCAGGCTGCTGTGGTGTCACGTTGGGCTTTTAGCTCTACTCTGGAGTGTCTTCTCAGCCAGCGTCCCAGGGAACTTTGTACAGATGTTGTGGGGGGGGGTGTATGTGCCCAGTGACCAGACATTCTCTTATCTCTCTCTCTTCCCCTCTCCCCCCCCTCTCTCTCCCCTAGGCCAGAGTGGTGCCGGGAACAACTGGGCCAAGGGGCATTACACGGAAGGAGCAGAGCTGGTTGATTCAGTGCTGGATGTTGTGAGGAAGGAGGCAGAGAGCTGTGATTGCCTCCAGGGTTTCCAGTTGACCCACTCCCTGGGTGGGGGGACCGGGTCTGGGATGGGTACCCTCCTCATCAGCAAGATCCGGGAGGAGTACCCAGACAGGATCATGAACACCTTCAGTGTGGTGCCCTCCCCCAAAGTGTCGGACACAGTGGTTGAGCCATACAATGCCACCCTCTCAGTCCACCAGCTTGTAGAAAACACAGATGAGACCTATTGCATTGATAACGAAGCCCTCTATGACATTTGCTTCCGCACCCTAAAGCTGACCACACCCACGTACGGGGACCTCAACCACCTGGTGTCTGCTACCATGAGTGGGGTCACAACCTGCCTTCGATTCCCTGGCCAGCTCAATGCCGACCTTCGGAAGCTGGCTGTGAACATGGTGCCCTTCCCCCGCCTGCACTTCTTCATGCCTGGTTTTGCCCCTCTGACCAGCCGCGGCAGCCAGCAGTACCGGGCCCTGACCGTGCCTGAGCTCACCCAGCAGATGTTTGATGCCAAGAACATGATGGCTGCCTGTGACCCCCGGCACGGCCGCTACCTCACCGTGGCTGCAGTGTTCAGGGGCCGCATGTCCATGAAGGAGGTGGATGAACAGATGCTTAATGTCCAGAACAAGAACAGCAGCTACTTTGTTGAGTGGATCCCCAACAACGTGAAGACAGCGGTCTGTGATATTCCACCTCGGGGGCTAAAAATGTCTGCCACCTTCATCGGCAACAGCACCGCCATCCAGGAGCTATTCAAACGCATCTCCGAGCAGTTCACAGCCATGTTCCGGCGCAAGGCCTTCCTGCACTGGTACACCGGCGAGGGCATGGATGAGATGGAGTTCACAGAGGCGGAGAGCAACATGAATGACCTGGTGTCCGAGTACCAGCAGTACCAGGACGCCACAGCCGAGGAGGAGGGCGAGTTTGAGGAGGAGGCAGAGGAGGAGGTAGCCTAGAGCTGGCTCAGCAGCTAACGCCAGGGAGCAGTGTGAACTCTTTATTCACTCACAGCCTGTCTGCTAGCCCTGTCCACTGTGTTCTTGCTGTCCTGTCTTGACATCATGTGTTGTACAGACACCATTAAAGCATTTTCATAGTGTGTGGCTTTGTCGTTCCAGTTCCTTCTGATAGGCTTTCCGGGTGCTGTTGCCAAAGGTTAGTGCGTAGTTGTCCTGCATGGCTGCAAGGGGAACAAGATAGCTGCACGGTCCTAGGGCCAGGACCGGCGCGTGAAACCCCTGCGCTGGGTACTGCAGCCTGAACACTAGATTCTAGGGTTTGGGGTCTGCACCAGCCTGGAGTCTTCAGCTTGTCTGAAGGCTGGTCTGGACTAGTGGGGTGGAGAGGATGTGGGCAGCCCTTAACCTAGCTCCCCCCCCATGCCACGGCCTGGCAGGTCTGGAGTGTCCTCAAGGCGGTACTCACAAGGGATGAAGCCCATGTAGAAGGGAATCAGTCCCTGGCTTCTGTAGATGGTAGTGTTGGGCCAGTGGTTTCTGGGTAGTCTCTCACCCAGGCCACAGACTGGATTTCTGAAGAGGAACTGGAGAGATGACCAGTGTGAGAACTCCACCCTCCCCTCATGACCCCAAGCAAAGTGATGAGCCCGAGAGAGTGGACTTGACCCCCCAGCTAAATAGAGCCGGGACCCCAGACCTGTGGGCTTTCCTTGAGAGGCTTGGCCTCAGAAGCCTGCCTGGGAAGGGGGCGATGCTCTCCTACCTGGTTCTTATCAAACTCGTCCATAGCCTGTGTGACTCCATCGCGGTAATTTGTCCCCATCACCCAGGCAAAGCGGGGGACGAAGCCAGCATAGCCTGGGGGTGGGCAGATGTCAGGGACCATCCCAGGTTCGCTTACCTGTTTTCTGGTGTGGGAAACTTGCCCAGTTCTTTTGCTTGGCCCAGTTCTTTTGCTTTCCCTAATTGGTCACTGCCTCTTGGGGCTAAATGGGACGAGGGGATCTCCTTCTCCTGGGAGAAGCTGGACTCAGAAACGGCTGTGAGGCAGGAGAGGCTTAGGAGCCTTTCGGGGGTCCCTGAGCCTGTGGGGAGTGGCCTGGCTACCAGCACTCACCGGAGATGGCCTTTCGCTGGATCAGGTTGGAGTGGTCCAGCTGGGGCAATCGCTGGAACCTCCCCACGTCCAGTGTCTCCTGCTGGGGGGATGGGCGCTCCTCCCTCCCACCGTGGCACAGCTGGAAGGGAGGGGCAAGTCACCGCCCAGCTCCCCCCTGGGTCTTGGCAAGGTGAGGCCCAGTGCCTTTGCATCTTCCGTTACCTGGTACCGCCCTGGGCTTTCGTGGACAGGGACGGGGCTCTTCCAGGCCTCTTCGCCGTACGCCAGCCTCAGGCCGGGGTGTCCCAGGTCTCCAGAGTCTCCCTTCCTGACTGGCGGGCAGGGTGGGTAGGGAGGGTAGGGCATGAAGCCTGCAGGTCTCGGAGCCTGTGTAGGTATGTCCTCCGCCCCTGGCTGTCCCTGGGTTTCTGCCTGCTGGGCTGGGAGCTGCTCCAGGGCCTCTAAGTTCCTGTAGGGCTTTGGACCTGTTCAGACAGGGCACTCAGTGAGCGGTGAGCATGCCGAGTGGAAGGTGAGGCCAGGAGGGGGCAGGGCCGGGAGGCTGGCCTTTACCGGAGTACTGGGGGACGTAGGGCTCGTTGAGGTCCCGGCAGGGGACCCAGGGGGCCTTGGGCTTGCTGACGTCCTCGATGAACTTGGGCTTGGACATGGGGGACAGTATGGAGCAGGGGCTCTTCTGCACACTGGGGTCTGTGAGCAGCTGTGCTGTGGTGCGGCCATAGGTGTTCCCCACCTGGTATCGCAATTGAGGGTAGAAGCCGGCATAGCTGTGGAGAGAAGGCAGGGGCAGCACCAGGGCTGGACAAGGGCTGCCAGCAGGCCGCCAGCCCAGCCTGCCTGACACTCAGTGGGATTGTGGGGACCCCCGACCTCAGCTCACCCGTGATAATGCGGACAGTGGCCGAACCTGCCTTCTGCACTCTGGGGCTCAAGGTAGCAAACACCAAATGCTAAGAATGTGCCAGGCCTGGTGGTGAGCCTCACCGTCCTCACCACCATCCTTCACCCTCACTCAAATGACAAAGTAAATGGACAGCCCTGCTCTGCTTCTGGAAGCAAGGGCCTGGGGCTGGCCAGGGGGCTGACCAGGTCTGGTTCAGGGCTCACGCAGCAGGAAGGTGTGGTGTGGGACTTGGCTGGGTCTTCTGCTACCCAGAAGGCCAGTGGCCACTCTACCATGCCAGTTTTGAGAGAGGGAGGGCGGGCTAAACTTGGAAGGTAAGTGGTTCTTTGTCTACTTGTGTGTGTGTGTCTGTGTGTGTCTGTGTGTGTGCACGTTCGGTGCTACTGTGGGCCTGCAATCATAGAGGTTTTATTTTCTTCTTAGGAGCCATTCTCCTGCCTCAGCTTCCAAACTGGTTAAACTACAGACGTGCATTAACATGCCTGGTCAAGTTGGTGTGTGCGATGCAGAGGAGCAAACCCAGGCCCTCAAGGAGGCTAGGCAAGTAAGTGTGGTACCACTGATCTACATCCGGCCTGAGTTTTCTTTATTATAATTGTCAGAATTTACCAGTTCAAGGCCAGTCTGAACTGGCAAAACAGTTTTCAAGACTCCCATCAAGCTAGCTCCAGTGGTTCATGGCTCAAAGCTCAGGGAGAGCTGGGAACATGGCTCAGTGGTAGAGCGCTTGCCTTGCATGCATGAGGCCCTGGATTTGATTCCTCCACATCACATAAGCAGAAAAAGCCAGAAGTAGCACTGTGGCTCAAGTGGTAGAGCACTCACCTTGAGCTGAAGAGTTGAGGGAGAGCACCCAGGCCCAGAGTTCAAGCCCCACGACCAACAACAACAACAAAATATGTTTATATATATGTCTATAAAGTTACATGTGTATGTGAATGTGTGTAAAGTTTTGTTTTAAGTGGAGGAGGATTCTTAGTGAGCAGCCTAAATCACTCTGTGGAGGAGTACTGGGCTTTACTTAGCCAATGAGTACAGTTGTGTGGCTGCCTGTTTTGCTTGTGATGGACATGCTGGCCACTTGTGTCCATCAGAATCCAGCAGGGAGGGTGTGAGGCCCAGACCTCCTTCTGTAGCCTTTTCCTCAGAACTTTCCTGTGGTCAAGTTTCCCATCCTAGGACCTCAGTCCCAGCTGCACTGAGTGGTGACCCTTGCCTGCAGCCTCTTTAGCACTGGCCCTTGGCCTTCGAGTCCATGTGAGTCCACTTCTGCTGTCCACCCTGCATTCCTACCCCAGCCTTCTTGCAGGTCTGGCTCTTACCCGGGGATGTAGTGAGGTTCTGGTGTGAAGAGGTTATGCTTCTGAGTCGCGGTCATTTGCCAAGAATACGGCCTAGCTAACTCAGCCCCTTCTGTGTCCAGTGGCCTGCCCAGAGGAGTCTTGTTGCCTGGAAACCATTGTGAAGGGGCCAGAATTGTGGGCCAGCCACTTGTCCCATCCTGTGAGTGCCCCCACGCCACAGAGGCCACCCAGGACCAGACTGGGGCCCGGCTAGGAAGGTGTCCAGGCAAGGCAGTGGGCCCACTCCAGAGAGCCAAAACCACAGACTGGGGAAGAGTCACTATCCCCAGAGGCCAGGACCCAGCTGAGGATCAGCCTCTCCCCCCCCTTCCCCCGCCCCCAACCCCCAGGTTGACAGCCTGTTCCACCTTGTCTCCCTGCAGAGGAAGGTCAGTGCTGTGTCTGGGGTCCGCCCCAGTGCTGAGTCTGGGGGGTCCTGAACAGAGGGCTAGGTCGACTTTCCAACAAGAGCAAGTTATTGTTTCCTATATTAAATCCTAATTTTGCTTTTCGTTGCAGGAAGAGCCTTCTAACCACAAAAATGAAAGGAAAAAATTATCAAGGAAGCAGTTGGATTTTATACTATGTGAAAACAAAGCAATACAACAACAAACAACGGTACTAAAGCTGAACACCAGTGGCTGCTACCTGTAATCCTAGCTGCTCGGGCGGCTGAGATCTGAGTATAGCAGCTGGAAGCCAGCCTGAGCAGGAAAGTCTGTGAGACTCTTTTTTTTTTTTTTTTGATCGGTTGTGGGTCCTGAACTCTGGGCCTGGGCCCTGTCCCTCAGCCCTTTGGCTCAAGGCTAGCGTTCTACCGCTTTGAGCCACAGTGCCACTTCTTTTTTGTTTTTTTGTTTTGTTTTGTTTTTCCTAGTAGTTAATTGGAGATTAGAATCATACAGACTTTCCTGCCCAGGCTGGCTTTGAACTGTGATCCTCAGATCTTAGCCTCCTGAGTAGCTAGGATTACAGGCGTGAACCAATAGTGAGTGACCAGCTGTGAGGCTCTTATCCCAATTAAGCTCCACAAAGGCTGAAAGTGGAGCTGTGGCTCTAGTGGTAGAGCGCTAGCCTTGAGCAAAAAAGCTCAGGGACAGCGCCCAGGCATTGAGTTCAAGCCCCAGGACCAGAACACACATGTACATGAAAAACTGATACCAAAGCAAACTACAAACTGGAAAAACTCAACAAGTGTTACAAATAGATAACGTTATCATGAAACCAAACATAAAAAATTAACCACCCAATATTAAAGTGAAAATGGTAACATCTTAAGAAAAAAAACCCATGGTCAATAAACACATAGAGGTAAGGTCTAACCTGAGTCAAATAAGTGCTGGTCAAATTCTGGTGATAGTCTGGGGGTAGCAACCACACCTACAATCCCCTCACGGGGGAGGTTGCCGCAGGACGACCTTGAGGTTTTCGGCCTGCCTGAGCTACACAGCCAGACCCTGCAACAAAATAAAGTAGTCAATACATACATAAACGCGTAATACTATAATCTTTTCTTTAAAATGTTGCTACCTGAATGCCAGGAGCTCACACCTGTAATCCTAGATACTCAAGGGGCTGAGATCTGAGGATTGCAGTTTGAAGACAGCCTGGGGCAAGAAAGTGTGAGACTAACCACTAAAAAAGTGGAAGTGGAGGTGCTGCGAAGTGTTAAAGCACCATCCTTGAGCATAGCTCAGCGACCGAGCTCAGGCAGAGTGCTTGCCCCAGGAGCAGCACGCACACATGAACACACACACACACACACACACACACACACACACACACACAAATATGCTGGTAACAGCAATTACTAATATGCAGTGTTGGGATGCCTGGAGCACAGTCTATTAATACAGATCAAGTCCCAACAAGACAGGCTTCACCCTCCAAGTCTACATTCAAGAAGTTCCTTGATGTGCAGCCAGAGATGCCTGTGCAGGGCCCTGGCCACAGCGCTGTTTGCCACGGGAGGGACAGAGCTTACCTCCCTGGCTATGAGGCCTTCAATACCAGTCAGATTTCCACTATCAGCAATGAGGTTCTCAGAGAACATCACACCACCCGAGGTGGGGGACACTCACCCAAATCAGACGTGCTTTCTCACATGTCTATCATCTGTCCCCATCCAGAGGGTGTCACTGTGCCAGCCAGGGCTGGGCAGGAGGGACCCAGAGAGGAAGAGACTGTCGAGGTAGAGGCTCTGTGGGTAAGGTGTTCACGACCAGGCCCTGCCTGGGAGTACGGGGCTAAGTTCAGGGCTGGGGTTACTAGCCCAGCCTGAACCTAGGGTCCCTCTGCAAGGGTCGTGGTGCCCAGTGGGCTTCGTGTTTCCTCATGCACGTTATCCCCTTGTGCCTGGGCTAGGCAGTTCGGTCCATCTGCAACACATCCTGGCCTCCTAGCCTCTATGTCCCGGGCAGGGGACAGGTCCTCATACCTAGCCTGCCTGGGAGGGCCACAGCTCAGGAACCAGGCCTGAGCTGGACAGCTCTCCTTCCCCCGCCCTTGATCCCCCCCCTCGCCTTCGACTCTCCCTGCACACCTGGGTATCCTGGAGGATGTGGCAAGGCTGGCAGGGTCCTGCCACCTTCCCTCAGGCCTGCCAGGGAGCACGTGAGCCCCCAGCAGAACCCATAGTCTAGAAGACAGAAGGGAGACGGTTAGGGAGAACGGGAAGCTGGGTCATCCAGTTCCTGTATGAGCTATGGATCCTCGTGGCCAAGGCCGACCAGAGCAACCCACCCAGCAGGTGGGGGAGGGGCCAGCCCCTTCTGGGCTGGACAATGGTCCTTCCCTAGGGAGCTCCCAGCAACCGAGGGCGTGGGGCTGGGGTCAGCAGTGAGGTCACAAAGCCCCATAGTACCCTCAGAAAGAGAAGCAAGTTAGGATGGATTTTGACCAGAAGTCTGTGAAGTTTTTGGCTAATTTTTACATCAATGATGGCAAACACTGGACCCATGGTCCCCTGAGGCCCCCGCCTCCCTCAGAGTAATTCCAGAGGGCAGCGCAGGTGGGTGGGGGTCGGTTGCAGGGGCTGGTGGGCTGGGTGAGCCTTGGCTTCTGCCTCTTTTTTTTTGTTTGTTTGTTTTTTGGGGGTCCGGTCGTGGGGCCTAAACTCTGGGCCTGGGCGCTGTCCCTCAGCAGTTCAGCTCAAGGCTAGCGCTCTACCACTTGATCCACAGCGCCACTTCCGGCCTTTTTTTTTCTGCTTACGTGGTGCTGAGGAATCGAACCCAGGGCCTCATGCATGCATGCCACCTTCCCAGCCCTGGTTTCTGCCTCTTGCAGGCCGGAAGCTGCGGTGCTGTGGTGGGACAGGGACCAGGACGAGCCTGCAATGTTACTTCCGAAGACCAAGAAGGCCCGGAGGGCTCCGGCCTGCCCCAAGCTCCCAGTGTGTCCAATCCAGGAGTGCCACCCCGTCTGTACTAGGACCCTGCCCAAGTATCAAGTATGCCCCCCCGAGCAGTGCTGGTCTGTCTATTCTGGGGCCCTAAAGGAGCTGTGTGAGTGGGGGTCATGGCCACTCTGGGGAGAGACAGTGGGGAGCGGCCTGCCCAGAGGAGCCTGGGTCCCATGCTCGCTTCCTGGTGTCAGTGCTGGAGCAACGCCCACCCATCCTGATCGATCTGGACATCCCTGGCCCCACCAAATACGAAGTTCCAGATGCTTCTGTGCGCGAGTCCTCCCCGCACCCCCACTACACCTTCGGCCTCAAGTACCCCAGCAGAGGTGTGTATCCCCTTCCCAGGCCCCTGGTTTGCCCCCTCCTGGGGGTGGGGGACCCCTCCCACACCCTCCCCATTTGCCACAGAGGGCGGCGGCCGCAGAGCATGGCAAACCTCCTGGCTCCAGAGTGAAAGCCCTTTCACTCAGAAGGTTGACTTCAACAGAGAGCAAAAGGTAGGGGCCAGACAAGGGGGTGGGGAAGGGGCCACAGAGCAGGGGAGGGGAGCAGAGGACAGAAAGGGGTCAGATGTGGGAGGGAAGGGTTGAGGACCAGGAAGGGAAGAACAGGGCCTGATGTCTTGCGGGTGTGTGTGTGTGTGTGTGTGTGTGTGTGTGTGTGTTCTGGCACTGGGTGAGCAGGGTAACGCAATACCCCCTCTGCTTCCTCACAGTGGCCATCACCTGCCCAGTACCTGCCGGTCACCTGGCCTGCCTTCCCCGCCTTCAGCTTTGGAGGCTCTGCTGCCAAGGCGCCTGAGAACCAGTCCCGTCCTGGGTGGACGAGGGGCAGGCGTCCTCGTGCCCACCCCCCCCTCCAGGACCCTCCACAGCCCCCTGGGGAGAAGCGCCCTAGCCCCAACACCTACGATGTCCTTCCGGGGTTCCGCCTGCAGAGCCAGCGCTCACCAGCCTTCTCCATGAGCCGCTCACCGGGGAGTACCTCCTGGATCAGCTTCTGTAAGGAGGCCTGGGGAGCGGGGGGGGGGGGGAGGCAGGTGGATGGGGCAGGCCGGGTTAGGATCTCAGCCCTTTCTCTCTGCAGCCCCGACTCCTGGCCCTGCTACTTACTATGTGGAAGACTGCTACAACTCCCGCTTCCCCTCTACTCCGGGCGTGGTCATACAGGGCGTGCGTAGACCCAAGCGCCATGACACAGGCCCCTTCTGTACACTCTAGACCCCCAGCCAGTCAGAGTGGAGGGCTGGCTTCCCTGGGGCTTTCTTAGTCCTTCTTCTGGAACTTGGTGCCCCTCCCCCCATCTGGCCACCAGACTTTCTGGGGACCCCTGATTTACCCTCCCTGCCCACGGATCCTTCTGTGGGTGTGGATAGGGGATCCTAGCTCAGAGCCCCCATCTGCCCACCCCCTTGCTATAATACAGAGATGCAGTTGATTCTTGTGAATTCTGTAGTGTTTGGCTGCCCATCTCCCACCTGGTGTGCTGTCCTCAAGATGTGGCCTGCTGTATCTCTAAGTTCTGGGCTTCCCTGTCCTACCCTGTATGCTCTCTTCTCTAGTATGGTTGGGATGGCAACCTGGAGCTGACCCTGAGCTTCCTGTTCTGGGATGGGACCCACCCCCCCCACATGCCAGACTCCCCAGACTGATATCTGAGGTAGGCTTCTTGGGCCAGTCACTAGGAAGGCCCAGGGCCTCAATGATCCAGCTGGGTTTGGCTGCTGGAGAACCCTGCTCAAGGCTGTGCAGGCCAAAGCACAGCCAATAACAATTCCAGGCCTCCACTCATTGGCTGGAGCAGCAGACTGGTTGTTGGCTCCTCTGGGCCTGGCCTGACCTCCTGCTCAGACTCATCTAGAGCTAGTGATGTCAGTTTCTCCTGTTCCCCTCCGGCTCTTTCTTCCCACATCTGGACCTGGAGCAGAGCTCAGCCTCATCAAGGTGCTGCCACTGCTGCCCCGGGCTGGCACCACCCCCTTTGCAGAGTGAAAACCCCAGACTGAAAATGAGTGTTCTCTGGCTTCACCAGCTCCAGGGTGAGGGCCAGTGCCCTGGGGATATTGCTTCTGTACCTTGTGCTAACCAGACCAGTCAGCAGGAACAGAAATGAGAGCTGTGATAGCCCCGGCTTCGGGAGGGAGGTCTTCTTGGAGAAGGCAACCACAGAGGAACTTTATTTTGTGCCAGTTGTAGGGCTTGAACTCTGGGCCTAGGCACTGTCCCTGAGCTCTTCTTGAGGATAGAACTCTACCACTTTGAGCCACAGCACCACTTTCTAGTGGTTCATTGGAGTTAAGGGTCTCAGGGACTTTCCTGCCCGGGCTGGCTTTGAACCATGATCCTCAGATCTCAGCTTCTGGAGTAGCTGCGATGACGGGTGAGCCACCAGAGCCGGATGACAGGGACACATGTAAGGGTGGGCATGGAGGGAATCCTCAACCAAGAGGCTGACATCGGAGGACCACCAGTGAGCCCAGGCAGGAAATTCCGTGAGGCTCTGACGCGCACTTAGCCACCAGAAAGCTGGACGTGGCGCCGGCCAAGCGGCGCGGCGCTGGCCCTGAGCCGAAGAGCGCAGGGACCGCGCCCAGCCCCGAGTTCAAGACCCACGACCGACCAAACAGAAAAGAAAGCGAGAGAAAACCTCAGGGCAGAGGCGGCTGGGGAAGGGGTGTGGGGCCGCGCGGCGGGGCGGAGGGCGGCGTGGGGAGGTGCGCCCCGCAGGAGCCCCGGCGGCGGGAGCTTCCCGCACCGCCGCGGAAGGGCCCCGCGGGACCCTGGGCGCCCGTCGGGCTTGGCGTCCTCCGGGCGCGAGGGGCCGCGGCCGGGGTCCCCGGGAGGAGCTGGAGGCGGCGGTCGTGGTGAGAAAGAGAAGCCGTGCGTGGGAGCAGCGTCGGTCCACTGACCCCTGACCCCACGGGGCGCGAGGCCCGGGCCTGAGCTGCGGTAATCGGCGGGGGTGGCGCGGAGGGTGGCGCGGCCTGGAGGGGCGTCTTCCGGCCCGCGCCCCGCCGCGCCGCGCCCCGCCCGGGCCTCCAGCCTCTCCAGAGCATCCTCCGGCCCCGCCCCCGTGCGTCCTCGGGCCCCGCCCCCGTGTGCGTCCTCCGGCCATGCCCTCTCCCGTGCGCCCGGAGGCCCCGCCCCTCCCCGCCCGGGCGTCCTCGGGCCCCGCCCCCGTGCGTCCTCGGGCCCCGCCCCCGTGTGCGTCCTCCGGCCATGCCCTCTCCTGTGCGCCCGGAGGCCCCGCCCCTCCCCGCCCGGGCGTCCTCGGGCCCCGCCCCCGCGTGCGTCTTCCGGCCCCGCCCCGCCCCTCCCCGCCCGGACGTCCTTACTCCTCCCCTCTCCTCCCACTCTCTTGGAAGGAAGCACTCTGCGGTCCGGAACCTGCGCGCGGTGCAGGCGGCGTTTCCCGGGGGCCAATTGGCGCGCGGACCAGAGTCGTGAGGGGCGGAAGTGGGCAGGGCGGGCCCGTGAGGAGCCGCTCGGGCGCGCGACGTGGCGGAGCTGGAGGCCGCGGGGGAGCGGAGCGCGGGCGGCCCCCGAGGCCCCGGAGAGCGGGCCGCGGGGGTGCCCGCGGCGTCCGCGGGGGCGCCGGGGGAGCGTGCGGGCGATGGGGCGCCCGGGCGGCCGGCGGCCGGGGCGTCGGCCATGTTCGCGGGGCTGCAGGACCTGGGCGTGGCCAACGGCGAGGACCTGAAGGAGACCCTGACCAACTGCACGGAGCCCCTCAAGGCCATCGAGCAGTTCCAGGTGCGCGGGCGCCCGCGCGCGGGCCCGGGCGTGCGGCCCTGCGGCCCTGGGCCCTGCGCCCCTGCGCCCCTGCGCCCTGCGCCCCTGCGCCCCTGCGCCCTGCGGCCCTGCGCCCCTGCGCCCCTGCGCCCTGCGCCCCTGCGCCCCTGCGCCCTGCGCCCCTGCGCCCCTGCGCCCCTGCGCCCTGCGCCCCTGCGCCCCTGCGCCCTGCGCCCCTGCGCCCTGCGCCCCTGCGCCCTGCGCCCTGCGGCCCTGCGCCCTGCGCCCTGCGCCCTGCGCCCTGCGCCCCTGCGCCCTGCGGCCCTGCGCCCCTGCGCCCTGCGCGCTGCGCCCCTGCGCCCTGCGGCCCTGCGCCCTGTGCCCTGCGGCCCTGCGCCCTGCGGCCCTGCGCCCTGCGCCCTGTGCCCCTGCGGCCCTGCGCCCTGTGCCCTGCGCCCTGCGCCCCTGCGCCCTGCGGCCCTGTGCCCCTGCGCCCCTGCGCCCTGCGCCCCTGCGGCCCTGCGCCCTGTGCCCTGCGGCCCTGCGGCCCTGTGCCCTGCGCCCTGCGGCCCTGCGCCCTGTGCCCTGCGCCCTGCGCCCTGTGCCCCTGCGGCCCTGCGCCCTGTGCCGTGCGCCCTGCGGCCCTGCGCCCTGCGGCCCTGTGCCCCTGCGCCCTGTGCCCTGCGCCCTGTGCCCCTGCGCCCTGTGCCCTGCGTCCTGCGCCCTGTGCCCCTGCACCCCTGCGCCCTGTGCCCCTGCGCCCCTGCGCCTTGTGCCCCTGCGCCCCTGCCCCCCTGCGCCCTTCGCCCCTGCGTCCCTGCGCCCTGTGCCCCTGCGCCCCTGCGCCCTACACCCCTGCGCCCTTCGCCCCTGCGGCCTTCACCCCTGCGCCCCTGCGGCCTTCACCCCTGCGCCTTGTGCCCCTGCGCCCCTCGCCCCTGCGCCCTGCACCCCTGCGTCCCTGCGCCCGCGCGCCGGCCGAGCCGCCCGGGCCCCGGTGGCCAAGGCTGCTGCCCTCGAAACCCACTGACTCCTGCCTCCTCAGACGGAGAACGGCGTCCTCCTGCCCTCCCTGCAGTCGGCCCTGCCCTTCCTGGACCTGCACGGGACGCCGCGCCTCGAGTTCCACCAGTCGGTGTTTGACGAGCTGCGGGACAAACTCCTGGAGCGAGTGTCAGCCATCGCCTCGGAGGGGAAGGCCGACGAAAGGTGGGTTTCCCTCAGCCAGCCGTCCCGGGCCGGGAGGCCTTGCAGCCACTTCGTTTTCCTTTTGACAGTACTGGGTTGTAGTTCAAGGCCTTGCACTTGCTAGACTGGTACTCAGCCATCCAAAACGCTCCTCCAGCCCTGCCTTTTGTTGCTTGCTGTAGACAAGGATCCTCTCGTGTTTTCTGTGTGGGCTGGCTGCTAACTGTGATCTTCCAGGTTGTGGTTTCTCTAGTGACTAGGACTATAGGGGCCCGGCTGCAACCACCTATTATCCTGGGAACTGCGGCACAGGTCTCTTTGTAGAGGTGGAGCTGTGTGTGCATGTGTTCTGCATACCGAGAGCTGAAAGTTTCCCCAGGTACAAGAAGCTGGAGGATCTTTTAGAGAAGAGCTTTTCTCTGGTCAAGATGCCATCCCTGCAGCCAGTGGTCATGTGCGTCATGAAACACCTGCCCAAGGTGAGCACTGTAGGGCCATCCCTCCCAGGGGAGTCTGTGGTGCCTCCATCAAGGTGCTGTGTGGCAAGCATGTCCTCGATGGCTAGAAATCGGACCATGCACCTGGTTTGGTGGCTGCTTAGTCCTGGGAGGTTTGCTGAGCTTGCCCAAGTGCTGTTCTCTGGGGCCTCCCCAGGCACCATGTGGAAACTGAATCTTTTTTTTTGGTCAGTGGTAGGATTTGGACTCTGCGCCTGGGCTCTTAAACTAAGGCAAGCGCTATACCACTTGAGCCACAGTGCCACTTCCTGTTTTCTGGTGGTTGGTTGATAAGACTGTCACAAACTTTCCTGTCCCGGCTGGCTTCAAACTGATCCTCAGATCTCAGCCTCCTGAGTAGCTAGGATTACAGGCATGAGCCTCTGGTGCCTGGATGGAACTGAATCTGAGTTTTTTTGTTGTTGTTATTGGTCATGGGGCTTGAACTCTGGGTTTGGGTGCTGTCCCTCAGCTCTTCAGCTCAAGGCCAGCGCTCTGCTACTTGAGCCACAGTGCCACTTCCAGTTTTCTGATGGTTTATTGGAGGTAAGAGTCTCATGGACTTTTCCTGCCTGGGCTGGCTTTGGACTACGATCCTCAGATCTCAGTCTCCTGAGTAGCTAGGATTACAGGTGTGAGCCACCAGCATCTGTCTATGAATCTGAGTCTTGAGTTGGTGTGGAGAGCTTTTCTTGGAAGGAGCTCTGTCTTGTCTATACCTACTGGGGCTTGGGAGGCTGGTGGAGAACGACCCTGTTGGGTGGGGCTGGGTTCTGGGTTGAGGCTGTCTCTGTGTGCAGCTCACGCTGCTTGGCTTGCCTGGAGGGAGACTTGGAAACACAGGCACCACTTGCAGGAGGATATGGCGTGGGTTCTGTAGGTACCTGAGAAGAAGCTGAAGTTGGTGATGGCAGACAAGGAGCTGTACCGAGCATGTGCTGTGGAGGTGAAGCGGCAGATCTGGCAGGACAATCAGGCGCTCTTTGGTGATGAAGTCTCCCCACTGCTGAAGCAGTACATCTTGGAGAAGGAGAGTGCACTCTTCAGCACAGAGCTTTCTGTCCTGCACAACTTCTTCAGCCCCTCTCCCAAGACGAGGCGTCAGGGTGAGGTGAGAGGCCGGGCTCATGGAGGCCAGGGCGGCTACCGTGAGCGGTGACAGCAGTGACGCTGGTCTGCTCTCTGCCAGCAGATGTATTGCTGAATCTGTTCCTAAAAGCCTGGGCTCTTCCACGTGGCTGGAGGGAAGGCTGGTTGGTCAGGAGTACTGAAGGACACAAGGACATGGAAAAGCAGCTCCTACCCAGTTAGAACTCCTCCGAGTGGGCTCTTCCCCAACTCCCGGGCTCAAGTATATACCCCTGCCCGTCTTTCACTGTAGGTTGCCCTCAGGCCCTGCTTTTATGTGGATTAGTATCCCTCCTCACACAGTACTGGCGTTCTAGAGGGATGTTTGTCCCTACTGGGACCTGTCACGTGTCCATTTGGACAATGGTAATCCTCTGGGTTCAGTCTTTTATTTTATGTCAATACTGGGGCTTGAACTCAGGACCTGAGTTCAGGCTCTATCTTTGAGCTTTTTTAGTTCAAGGCTAGCACTCTGCTGCTTGAGCCACAGCTCCACTTTTGGCTTTTTAATGGTTAATTGGAGATAAGAGTCTCATGGACTTTCCTGCCCAGGTTGGCTTTGAACTCCGGTCCTCAGATCGCAGCCTCCTGAGTAGCTAGGATTATAGGTGTGACCCTGCTGGGTTCAGTTCTTGAGGTTTCTGGTTGTTCTGTTTCTTTGTATCTTGGCTTCTTTCTCCTAGCTCTTTGGACTTACGGCTTTCTTAGATTTCCTGCTATGTCATGGTATGAGAGAGATGTCCAGGGCTGGGAAGGCGGCTCAATGGTGGCGTGCTCCCCTAGCCCACATGAGGCCCTGGGTTCGATTCCTCAGCACCACATAAACAGAAAAAGCCGGAGGTGGCGCTGTGGACCAAGTGGAAGAGTGCTGGCCCTGAGCAAAAGAAGCTCAGGGAGGGTGCCCAGGCCCTGAATCGAGCAGGTCTGTCTGTGTGGCCAGGCTGGGCTGGGCTCAGCACCTGTGTGGCCTGTCAGGTGGTGCAGAAGCTGACGCAGATGGTGGGGAAGAACGTGAAGCTGTACGACATGGTGCTGCAGTTCCTGCGCACGCTGTTCCTCCGGACCAGGAACGTGCACTACTGCACTCTGCGGGCCGAGCTGCTCATGTCCCTGCATGACCTCGACGTTGGTGACATCTGCTCCGTGGACCCTTGCCACAAGGTAATGCTGCCGGCCCCTGCCGGCATGCTGCCCCTGACCTGTCTGGGCTTCTCCCTGGGGCGCTGTAGTCCTGGAATGGTCTGGTTCTCACCCTGTCCTGTCTTCTGTCGCTGCCAGCTTGTACTGGGTTCACAGGGCCTCGGGGAAGGGGCCTCCTCCAGGAGGCTGAGCCGGACATGGCTGTCCTGCCGCCACCTCTGCCGGCCTCCCGTGGGTGGAGGCTGGGCAGCCAACCTGGGCTGTCCCCTCTGCTCTTCTGTCTCTGCCTAGCTGCCTCCTTTCTATCTGGAGCCATCGCTGAACTCCAGGGTACTCTGGGAATGTGCTTTTCTGCCCTGCCCTCTCCTCCTCCTTGGCATGACTGCCTAGAGACTGTCTTCTTGATTGGAGTCCTACTGCTCAGCACTGCATTGTCTCACTACCCAGCACCCATGAGAGAGTGCCTTTTTTTTTTTTTTTTTTTAAGTCGTGGGGCTTGAACTCAGCCTAGGCGCTGTCCCTGAGCATTTCAGCTCAAAGCGAGTGCTCTATCGCTTGAGTTAATAGCACCACTTTCAGTGTTCTAGTGGTTTATTGGAGAGAAGAGTCTTACAGACTTTTCCTGCCTGGGCTGGCTTTGAATCGTGATCCTCAGATCGCAGCCTCCTGAGTAGCTAGAATTACACATACATGTGACTCACCGGCACCCGGCTGAGAAGGTGCTTTTTATTTTTTATTATTATTATTATTATTTTTGGCCGGTCGTGGGGCCTGAACTCTGGGCCTGGGTGCTGTCTCTCAGCTCTTCAGCTCAAGGCTAGTGCTCTACCACTTGAGCCCCATAGCACCACTTCTGGCCTTTATGTGGTGCTGAGGAATCGAACCCACGGCCTCATGCATGCCAGGCAAGCACTCCACCACTGAGCCACTTTCCCAGCCCCGAGAAGGTGCTTTTTAGAGAGAACAAGTGTGCCTTCTCTGTGCACTGCCTAGACTGGCTGCTCCAGGAATGCCCTTTGTCTCCATGAAGGCTTAATGGAGCCTTCTGTCTGCACTCTGCTCCCTGCATCACTGCAGATTTATTTTTCTTCATCATGTGTTCTCTTCATCATCAGTTGGAAGACAACGGTGGCTTTGGCCCCTCTCAGCTGGGAAGCTTCTTCCTTTCGGCCCTCCTGGCAGAATGACTCCCTGGGTACTCTCCAGCAGCCCCCTGGGGCTGGGCTTGATCTGGATAGGGGCTTGGCCTGTGTTTTTATTTCTGTACTTGGCTCTATGCGTCTCCTGGTCCTTTGGACAGCAGCTGAGCCTGAGTGATAGAGACTTGCCTCTGGAGGGCTGGGTGGCCTGACTGTGCCTCTTCCCTGCAGTTCACCTGGTGCCTAGATGCCTGCATCCGAGAGCGGTTTGTGGACAGCAAGAGAGCTCGAGAGCTACAGGGATTTCTGGATGGAGTGAAGAAGGGGCAGGAGCAGGTCCTGGGGTGAGGATAGAATAAATAAGAGGAGGGACAGGTCTGCTGCCCCGCTTCAGCAGGCTAGGCCCTTTGTGGCTGACGGATGGCCTGGCTGTCCCACATGGCTGACCAGGGACAGGACAGCCCGACCATCCTGTGGGGCCAACCAGGCCTGGGACAACCTGGGCCCCACATAGCCAATCCTGGACAGGACAGTCTGGCTGTCCCATGTGACTGACCAGGGACAGGACAGCGCAGCTGCTGTGGCTCACCCGGCTTCCTTCCAGGGACTTGTCCATGATTCTGTGTGACCCCTTTGCCATCAACACACTCTCACTGAGCACTGTCCGGCACCTGCAGGAGCTGGTTAGCCAGGAGACACTGCCTAGGGTAAGTGCAGATGTGGCCAGTGGCTGTGCACACTTCCCAGTTGCGAAGTTATGTTTTCCTTTGGGTGTTGGAACATGGATACCCGTGGTCGGGGTCCTGGGGTCGTCGTCACAGGCAGCAAACACCATGCCTGTCATGGGGCCCGAGATGACACATCCCCAGTGAGTTCCACTGAGGCCTCTATTTCCCTACAGGACAGCCCTGACCTCCTTCTGCTACTTAGATTGCTGGCGCTGGGACAAGGGGCATGGGACTTGATTGACAGCCAAGTCTTCAAGGAGCCCAAGATGGTATGTGGTCTAGTTCCTGCATTTCTGTTTTTGTGGGGAGTGATAACCTGGTCCCTCTGGTCCCATAGTGCCTCCTGGAGTCTTCTTCTGGCAGAACACCTGCCAGGCATGTCTGGGCAGACTGGCCCCTGACGCTGGGTACTCGACGGGGCTGTGTGAACAGTCATGAGCATGCCAGACTGGGGCTTTCAAGAATGGATCACTTGGGACTGGGAAGGTGGCTCAGTGGTAGAGCGCTTGCCTTGCATGCATGAGGCCCTGGGTTTGATTCCTCAGCACCACATAAAGAGAAAAAGCCAGAAGTGGTGCTGTGACTCGTGATAGAGTACTAGCCTTGAGCATAGAGAGGCTCAGGGACAGTGCCCAGGCCCTGAGTTTCAATCTCCAAGACCAGCAAAAAGAGAAGAAAAGAAAAAAGGGAATGGAACACTGGGCAGGGGTCTTAGGATGTGGGAAGGAACCAGGGGACTAGCAAGAAGGAGATCTGAACCCCCAGGAAGGCGTGGGGGTGGTCTGTGGTGTAAGTGGGGTGGCACCACACCAGGCAGGGCCTGCAGGTGTGGGCCTGTCTGGCTCGGGTCCCCTCCCTTCACTGGACAGAGGGCATGCAGGTCAGAGGGCCTGCAGGTCAGAGGGCCTGCAGGTCAGAGGGCCTGCAGGTCAGAGGGCCTGCAGGTCAGAGGGCCTGCAGGTCAGAGGGTCTGCAGGTCAGAGGGCCTGCTGGGTTCAAGTTCCCACCCCCCCTTTCAGGAAGCTGAGCTCATCACACAGTTCCTGCCCATGCTCATGTCCTTTGTGGTGGACGACTATACCTTCAATGTGGACCAGAAGTTGCCAGCTGAGGAGAAAGCCCCAGTCACGTACCCCAACACACTTCCCGAAAGTTTCACCAAGTAGGACTGGCAGCTATTGGGATGGGGCCAGGGAGGAAGCAGGGTGCTGTTGGGTGCGGCTGACCACAGGGCTCTGGTGGCCTTGAGCACAGGTTTCTGCAGGAACAGCGCATGGCTTGTGAAGTGGGGTTGTACTATGTCCTGCACATCACCAAGCAGAGGAACAAGAATGCGCTCCTTCGCCTGCTCCCTGGGCTTGGTGAGTTCTGACAGCCAGCTTCCTTGCCACAGCTGCTGCTGTCCAGTAGAGGGCTCCCGGGCCCCAGGGCTGCTGGGCACTGTCTGCTCTCATCTCCTCCAGACGACTTTGTAGACACTTTATGAGGGGCTTCACTCTGAAACACAGAACTGTGTTGCTACAGAAGCTGCTTTTCCCAAAGGGGAGATAGATATATAAGCTCAAGCCACTGAGGAACCCACCTCAGGCAGTGAGTGACAGGCCCACAGACCACTGAGGAACCCACCCCCGGCAGTAACATTTTCCCCTAGGATCATGAGGGTTGGGGTGGGGTTGTCACACCAGGATGAAGAGGAAGGGGTCTGGGTAGCTACTTCTAGAGTAAACCTACAGGAAGTGGCACTGTGGCTCAAGTGGTTGAGCACTCGCCTAGTTCATGTAAAGCTCTGAGCTCCACTCTGGTATCCCAAGAGGAAAAACAGGTAAATCTTCAGGTCCCGTTGTAGGGGTGGCCTGGAACATCCCAGGTCTGCATGGTGGCAGGGGTGGCCTCTAGCATCCCATGTCTGTGTGGTGACGGGTGGATTCTAGCATTGCATGTCTGCATGGTGATGGGTGGCCTTTAGCATTGCATGTCTGTGTGGTAGCAGGGGTGGTCTCTAGCATCCCATGTCTGCATGGTGATGGGTGGTCTCTAGCATTGCATATCTGCATGGTGGTGGGTGGCCTCTAGCATCCTATGTCTGGTGACAGGTGCCCTCTAGCATCGCATGTCTGCGTGGTGACGGGTGGCCTCTAGCATCCCATGTCTGAGTGATGATGGACCCTGGTCATCTGCAGACTCAGGCCCTCCCTGTCAAGTGTTGAGGTTCCTGCAGAAGGGTCATACTCATTTGTTGGTCGGTGTGTTTGTCAGTCACAGGTGTCTTTTCCCTTTTCTGTGTGGATCATGTCCAGTTTTGTTTATATGAAGTTGCCACCTGACTTGTGCAGTCTGGGCCTGATTTCCTTTGGAACTAGTTGCCACAGAGTTATAACTTAACTCAGACTCAGGCAGTTCTGGGGCTGAGAGGGGGCTGAGCCCGAGGCTCAGATCAAGTGTTGCAGGCTGACTCCTGCAGACTTGGGAAAACCTGCTTTGTACCCCTTCCCAGCATCTGAGACATCAGGACATTCTGGGGTCTTCAGGTTGCTGGCCCTGGGGGCTGTTTGTTTTTTCTGAGACTTCCAGGAAGGGTTGTAAACAGTTCTAGTTTGCTGAGTCCTCTGCATTTCTGTCCCTCATCTAGTGTGGGGTTAGAAACAGGCAGTATGGCTTGTCCTTTCTCAGACAGTGTGGTTGAGCAAGTTCTCGTTCCTGCATTGCATGGGTGGGTTCTCATCATATGAGGTCCTGGATTCAGTTCCCATACCTCCACCAAAACCAAAAAAGAAGGAATATCCAGGCTGTGTAGAACTGTTTAATTTTGAATAGTTGGAGAAGTTGGGCATGGTGTGGCGAAGCCATTGCCGGCTTCCTGAGACTGCTGTCAGCCTAGGCTTGACATGCTGCCACTGAAGGCTCAGTGTGAGTCACTACAGAGGAAACCCCCCATCAAAGCCAGCCACTGGTGGCTCACGCCTGTCTGTAATCCTAGCTACTGAAGAGGCTGAGAGCTGAGGATCAAGCTTTGAAAGCAGCCCAGGCAGGAAAGTCTGTGAGATTCTTACCTCTCGTTAACCACCAAAAAGTTGGTAATGGAGCTGTGGCTTCAGTGGTGGAGTGCTAGTCTTGTGCTAAAAATTTAGCTCAGGGACAGTGTCTAGCCCTGAGTTCAAGCCCCAGGACAGGAACAAAAAAAAAAGGTAGAACTAAAGGCATGGCTCAAGGGGTAGAGTACCATCCGTGAATGGGAGAGCGCATCCATGAATGGAAAAAGCCAGTAAGAGTGCATGGCACAAAAACAAAACAACAACGAAGACTGGCAAACCTGTCTGCATCCATCCTCTCCTGAGCCTGGCCTGGTGCTGGGTGTCCATCCTTAGGCCCAGCACATAGCCATGCCATTTGCTCCCAGAAAGCACTGGGCCTTTTGCGCCACTGATTGTGAACATAGTTCATCCAGTTATTTGCCTGTTTGTCTGGCTCGGTGTCAGTAGTTTGGAGGCATTTCTTTGGTCTCTTCCCCAGGAGCCATCTGCTCCGGGGCTGGGAGCACCCTCTCTGAGCTGCACGGCTTTCCTTTATTTTTCTGTAGGTTTTCTCTCCGGAGACCAGTTCAGATAGACCTCTACTCCTGCCTGCCAGCCATTGGGCACAGCATTCAGCAGGGCCCTGCTTGCCTTTCTGTCCTCATTCCCTAACTGTGACCTATTCCCCTGCCAGGGCCACAGCCCTTCCCCCTACACCAGACTAGTGCAGACCCCTCTGAGGTCCCCAGATGGAGGGTCCTGAGGGGAGCGGTCAGGGTGTGTACGTGGTGCCAAGCTGTGCCACCCTGCTGTGTTTATAGTGGAGACGTTCGGTGACCTGGCCTTCAGCGACATCTTCCTCCACCTGCTCACAGGAAGCCTGGTGCTGCTGGCGGATGAGTTTGCTCTAGAAGATTTCTGCAGCAGCCTCTTCGACGGCTTCTTCCTCACTGCCTCGCCCAGGTAGGCGGCACAGCTGCTCAGGGCTTCGGCTGCTTTCGCCCGGCAGCTGGGCAGGTGGCTGGGCCTGTGCTGTGATGAGGGCCCTGGGTGGGTCTGGGGGGTTTGGGGCCTGCTCTCTGCCAGTGGTGAGCGAGGAGTTCTTCAGAGCAAGGGTGTGAGCACTGCCTGTGCCCCGTCAGCAGCAGCAGAAGGGTGGCAGACCAGGGCCTGCAGCCCCTGGCTCCTCCACACCAGCCTGCCTTTCAGGAAGGAGAACGTGCACCGGCATGCCCTGCGCCTCCTCCTCCACTTGCACCCCAGGGTGGCCCCAGCCAAGATGGAGGCCTTGCAGAAGGCCCTGGAACCCACAGGCCAGGTAGGTGCCCCCGCCCCGTGCGGGTGCCTGGCAGGTGTCTGTGCGCGTGTTGCCTCTCGCTCAGAGTCTGGCCTTGCCTCTGAGAGTGCGCCCTGTGCCCGAGTGCTCACGCGCTGCTCGTGGGTGATTTGCCGGCAGAGCGGGGAGGCTGTGAAGGAGCTCTACTCCCAGCTTGGTGAGAAGCTGGAGCAGCTGGACCAGCGGAGACCCAGCCCTGCCCAGGCCACAGAGACGCCCGCGCTGGAGCTGCCACTCCCCAGTGTGCCCACCACGGCCGCCCTCTGAGGCTTTGTTGGCTGCTTGCTCGTGGGCCCGTCTGGGAGGAGGCCCTGGTGTGTCAGGTCTGGGTACGGAGGAGCGAGGGTGGTTGGGGGCAGGGTGCTCCCTGTGCTGCTTGGCCTGCTGGAGTTGGTCCTCTGCGGACCCTCTGGGGAGCAGTGGGACCCCCAGCTGAGCCTTTAGTGGAAAGCTTGCTAACGCATGCCCGCACGGAGGTTTTCACAGCGCTGGCAGAAATGGGCACGGGGTGAAGTTAGGAACAAGCCAAGGGGGAGAACAGGGCCATCCGACCTGACCTGCAAGGCTGGGGGGGCAGAGGAAGCGATGGCCATGTTGGCCAAAGCAGTCTGCGGCATGTGCTTCTCCTCCATGGAGGCCAAGAGGACAGGCCTGGAGGGACAGAGGCCACAGGTGCTTCTGACCAAAACTCTAGGGCAGAGCCAGGCCCCTCCTCTTGGCATGCCCAACAGGGAGCGCCGCCTCTGGCTGCACCTCTTGGGACCCTTGTTAGGGACAGCAGGTGCACCCAGAGGTTTGTTTCATGTAAATAAAAGCAATTTTGGTATGTCTGTGGTGAGTTGTTTGCGCGCTTTGTGTACGTGCTTGTGTGTGTGCTTGTTCTAAGGCTGGGCAGCTCTGGAGGTCAGTGCAGGCCTGGAGAGTTGGTGCTTCTGCTTCGGTGAGCCACAGCTCTGGACTGCTGGCCTCATCCAGCCACCCCAGCCCTGGGCGGTCCAGTCTGCTGATGTCCAGGATGGGACTCCTCTGGGCCTCAAAGGGTGCTTGGTGGTCTCAGACAGACCAGTTATTGGTTTCTGGGTCCAGAAACCAAGCCTTTCAGTCCTTTAGCAGACATGAAGCCCTGGGAGGGGCCCAGGACCAGTGCAGGGCCAGGCTGGAGTTACTCCAGTGAATGAGAAGACTGCACAGCCAGGCAGTAGCTCCGTTGTCCCAAGTAGTTCAGGAGAGGCCCACTGGGCTTGGGCCAAGGATGAGCAGGGTCAGCCCCAAGAGTCTGCCTGTCGGTAGTGGGGTGAGGTGGGTGTGAGTGGGAGCTCTCTGCCTGTCTGTGGGACCTGGGCCTTCACAGCCCTGGCAGTCATCAGCAGCAGGCCAGAGTGGGCAGCTGGGCTCTGGAAGCCCTCAGAAGACGGGACACGAGGAGAGGGGGGACGGGCCTTCCTGTACCTGTGGCCAGTAGCACCCCATACTGGGTGAGCTGTGAGATGCCCAGGCCCAGGGCACAGTTGGCAGTAGCCTTTTTGCTGGCAGAGGTTTGGGTTGGCGTAGGACATCCCATGGCAAGAGTTATGTAGGCAAGCCGGGCACTGGTGGCTCACGCCTGTAACCCTAGCTACTCAGAAGGCTGAGATCTGAGGATCACAGTTTGAAGCCAGCCTGAGCAGGAAAGTGCCCTTGAGACTCCCAAATCACCACCAGAAATCCAGAAGTGTTGGTGTGGCTCAAGTGGTAGAGCGCTCGCCTTGAGCTGAAGAGTGCGGAGACAGCGCCCAGGCCCTGAGTTCAAGCCCATGATGGACAGTAAGTAAATAAAGAGATGAGTAGGAGTCTGCTGCTGTGTGCTCTGCTGTCACTCGCTGAAAAGCTGCTGCTGCTGGGTCGTGGGGCCCAGCCTGAGTCCTCAGTGCTCTCCAGAGCGCCAGGTCTAGACCTATGGCTGATTAGGTGTATGCCTTCTTAGTACCTCAAATGGGAACCAGACGCAACACAAGTCCTTGGGGCTGCTCATACCACATCAGACAGCAGCTAGGCCAGCAGGGTTTACAGGAGGTCCCGACAGGCACAGACAGACGGGCCGCCCTGCAGAGGTGGGACCAGCAGGGACTGGCATGCTTGTCACTTCTGTTTCTATATGGCAGGGCTTTAACTCTGGCTTTTTTTCTGCCCACAGCCCACTCCACCACTTGAACCATGCCTCCAATTCTGGCTTTTTGGTGGTTAATTGGAGCTCAAATCTTACAAATGTTCCTGCACAGATTGGTTTTGACTTGAGAACTCAGATCTCAGCCTCCTGCGTAGTTAGGATTACAGATGTAAGCTGTCAGCACTTGTCTTCCTTAGCTCTTTTGCTCAAGGCTGGTGCTCTACTAGTTGAGCCATGCCTCAAGCATTTTGCTAGTAGATTGGAGATAAAGGCCCTCCCTGGGGGAGGGCCTGGGAGTGTGGCTTAGTGGTAGTGCTTGCCTAGTAGTCATGAGACCCTAAGTTCTTCCTTGGTACCACATAAAACACACTAATTTAAAAAAATCACTTGAGCCTGGTGCTGGTGGCTCACGTCTGTAATCCTAGCTACTCAGGAGCTGAGATCTGAGAATCATGGTTCAGAGCCAGCCCGGGCAGGAAGGTCCATGAAACTCTTATCTCCAATAAACCACCAGAAAATCAGAAGTGGCGCTGTGGATCAAGTGGTAGAGTGCTAGCCTTGAGCTGAAGAGCGGAGGAACAGCGCCCAGGCCCAGAGTTCAAGCCCCACAACCGACCCAAAAAAAAAAAAATTACCTGATTTGTCTGCCAGGGCTGGTCTTGAACCACATCTGTGAGAACCTAAGGGGCAGGAAGTCCTGCCTGTGAGCCACCGGATATAGAGCCGAGGATTGCAGGGAGGAGATGGAGGGGGAAGGAACACCATAAGACATGGCCAGTGGCAGGGCTCCGGGAGCGGAGCAGTGCCCGGGAGGCGGCAGGGAGGTCCGGCCTGCAGTGAGGTCTGGGAGGCCTGGGCCAGCCTGAGAGGCCCGCACAGGGCTAAGAGGTCTGTGGAGATGGGAGAGGCCTGGGGGGAGCAGAGTGGCCTGCAGAGATCCGAGAGGCTTGTGGGAAGGAGGCCCCTTTGGAGGTTGCAGCTGCTCCTAGTTCTGAGGTAACCCAAGACAGGGTTGCAGGCCAACTGAAGAAACTCCTTTGTCCCCTTTAACCGTTCCTCTGTGGATTTGCTTGCTCACTAGCTTGCTTGCTCAGGTCCTCTGATTTCAGCTATCTGAGTAGCTAGAATTGCAGACTTGTGCTCCCAGTTCTGGGCCTGCTTGTTTTGAGAGTGGAGATAGGGTATTGAGAATGACCTGGTGGAGCCAGACAAGGCTGGGGTAGCTGGCACGCTGCTGAGCTGAGGCCATGCTTGCAGAGGAGGGCTGGTGGAAGGTGCTGGTGTCCTCTGGCTCCTGCTTGCTTGGGATGAGGTGGGGGTGGGGCCGAGGTGCAAGCACAGCAAAGGATTAGGCCCTAGGAGACCAGCGGCTTGGTGAGGCCACTGGGCAGTGAGGGACTCCTCCGGTTGGTGGCAGTGATCCCTGTGGCTCTGCTCCAGCAGCTCACGAGTGGGCCTGGGTTGGGAAGCCCTGGGTTTGATTCCTCAGCACCACATTAACAGAAAAAGCCCGAAGTGGTGCTGTGACTCAGGTGGTAGAGTGCTAGCCTTGAGCACAGAGAGGCTCAGGGACAGCGCCCAGGCCCTGAGTTTAGGCTCCAGGACTGACAAAAAATAAAAAAGAGTGGGCCCTGTGGCAAGGTCCTGTTAAGGTCTGCAACACATGGCCAAAATGGAGATGAGGGGTTTGGGGTGACTTCCAGCACACCGGGGGCTATGGGGGTCTGAGGCCTCCAAGCCGGTCTTTCAGATCTTGGCCAAAGTTCTTTCTAAACTTGCTCCTCAGGTCCCTGCCAGTGGCTCTCCCCAGCTCTAGAACAGTCCTAGAGCAGCAGGCTGACGGAAGGGGAGAGGCTGGGGGAGGGCTGCCGCAGGGGCCGGCCTCACCCGGTGTCCGGGCAGAGCCGCACGGCCAGCGAGCTGGGGCTGACCGGCCAGGCCTCCTCCACTGGGCCTCCGTCCGCCCCCGCCCGGCCCCCGTCCCGCCCTGCCTCTCCCCTGACTCACTTCCTCTGCGTCGAAGCGGAAACTCCCGGGCTGGCTCCGCTCCGCTCCCGCGGCCTGCAGGTGAGGCCGCCGTCCCGCCTCGGCGGCGGGAGGCCCTGGCCCGCCCGCCTCACCCCCGCGCGCCGCCCGAGCGCGGCGGAGCTGCAGGTAGGGTGGCCCGGTCCCGGGTTCGAGGCCAGCCTCCTCGCCCGGGCTCCGGCCTTTCCTGCCCCCTTTCTGCCCATTTCCCACCCTGTCCCGCGGGGGCCCCCGCCCCGTGGTGGGCGTGGAGGCTGCGGGGCCCCGGCAGCGCGCACTGCTTCCCGCGGACCTCCAGCTCCGGGCCCCGAGCGCGTGGACACGCCGCCCGCCGCCTCCACGCGGCGGCCCCCGACGGCCCCCGGCTCGGGCGCTGGTGCGGCCGGGCCCTCGGCCGGGGTCCGCCGCGTGCTCCAGGAAGCCGGCGGCCGCCCGATAACGCGCCCGCCCCTCCCCCGCCGCCTCCCCTGGGCCCGGCCGGAAGATTTGCATTGCGGCCGGGCTTCCTGGTCGGCCGGGCCGGGCCGGGCAGGCGGGGCTCGCTCGCTCCCGCGGGGCGCGGTCCCGTAGGTTCGGGAGGGCCGCGGCGGGGTCCGGGGACCGAGCTTCTCCTCTTGCTGTCGTAGGGCGGGATCTGCGCGCCGAGGGCTCCTGCGCCATGGACCGCGCCCCGCCGGCCCCGGAGCCCGCGGCCCCCCGCGCCCGCGCCCCGGCCGTGCTGGCGCCGGTGCGCGCCGTGCTCCGCCTGCGCCGCCGGGTGCGCGTCCTGCGCAAGCGGCGCCTCCAGGGGCCCGGGCCGGCCGGGCCGGGCTGTGGTCCCAGCGCTGCGCGCACCGAGCCCCGGTTCTTCACCTTCGACGGCCCGGCGGAGCCGCCTCCCCGGGCCCCGCGCAGGAGGCGCCGGCGCAGCCGCCTGGTGCTCTACCCCGAGGCCTCCCGCAAGCCCCGGCCGCGCGCCGAGCGCCGGAGCCGCGCACAGCGCTGCCTGTGGCTGCTGGTGGCCATCGTGGGCTTCCAGGTGCTCAACGCCATCGAGAACCTGGACGACAACGCGCTGCGCTACGACCTGGACGGGCTGGAGAAAGCGCTGCGGGGCGCCGTGTTCGGCCAGCCGGCCGCCGTGAGCCGCGTCGTGGCGCTGCTGCGGGACTACCTGGCCACGCACGCGCACGGCCGCCCGCTCCTGCTGGCGGTGCTCGGGCCCCGCGGCGTGGGCAAGAGCCTGGCGGGCCGCCTGCTGGCGCGCCACTTCCGCGCCGTGCCCGGCGGGGCGCCCGTCCTGCTGTACCACGCGCGCCACCACTGCCCCGAGCCGCGCGCCGCGCCGCGCTGCCGCCGGGACCTGGCCCGCCGCGTGTCCGACGTGGTGGCGCGGGCCGAGGCCGCCGAGAAGACGCCGCTCCTGGTGCTGGACGAGGCCGAGCTGCTGCCGCCCGCACTGCTGGACGAGCTGCACGGCCTCCTGCAGCCGCAGCGCCCGCACCGCTTCCGCAACGCCATCTACGTGCTGCTCAGCGGCACCGGCGGGGCGGAGATCACGCGGTTCGTGCTGCACCAGGCCTCTCGCGCCCCGCACAACGCCTCCCGCTCGCCGCCGGGCCTGGACGCCGCGGCCGCCGCGCGGGCCGAGGAGGAGCTGCGCGCCCGGCTCCGCGCGCTCCTGGCCCGGGAGCACCCGCTGTGGCAGACCGCGGCCATCGTGCCCTTCGTGCTGCTGGACAAGCAGGACGTGATCGGCTGCTTCCAGGACGAGATGGCCGGGGAGGGCTTCTTCCCGGACCGGGCCCGCGCCGAACGCCTGGCCGCGCAGCTCAGCTACTACCGCGTGGCCGGCCGTGAGTTCGCGGTCACCGGCTGCAAGCAGGTGGTGGCCGCCGTGAACCTGCTGTAGCCCGGGCTTCTGGGTTGGCGGCGGAAGCGGGAAAGGAGGCCGGGGCTCGTCCAACCCGGCGCCACCCAGGGGCCCATGGCGGGTCCGGAGCCCCCAAGCGTGCAGAGGGGAGACTCGGGTGACGGCAGGGGATTCCGGCGGGCCCCTCGCCTCCAAGTCCCGCCTCGGCCACGAACCTGCTGCAGGGCCCTGAACTGGGAAGACGCCGTGCAGAGCTGCCTTGGAGCCAGCTGTCCAAGGGTGGGGCTTGGCTTCCAGCGCGGGGAGCCCCCCCCTCCGCCCGCCACCGGGTCCCTTCTGGGCCACTGTGAGGGCGGCGCCCGGCGGTGTTTTCAGGAGCCCGGCGGGCGTGGCCGGCGGGGCGGGCGTGGCCGGCGGGGCGGGCGTGGCCGCCCGGGGCAGGAGGGAGGCGCTCGGCGCCGCGATTGCCCCAAGACGGGCTTCTCGGTGCCCCTGGCCGCCCTTGCCAAAGTCCTCCCGGCGCCTCCGCGGGCGGGCCGGCTCCGCTCTCGCTCTTCCGGGCCGCGGAGAATCTGCGGGCTCAGGGCCCCTTGGCCGCTGGGGTCTCAGTGTTGTCGCCAGGCGGCGGCGCCCGAACCCTCACGGGCCTCGGCTGGTGGTCGAGAGACCGTGGGCCGCGGGTGGAGCCCGGGGTCAGTGCCTCGGAGGGTCCGCCCAGGTCCTGCCCGGGTTAGGGTTAGGGTTAGGGTTGGGAACCCTCCCTGCCCGGCCCACCCCTCCCTGCCCCCCCCGCCCCGCCCCCGCCGCGCGCCCCGCCCCCCGCCGCGCCCCGCCCCCCCGCTTCGCCGCGCCGCGCGCCTCGCCCCGCGCCTCGCCCCCGCCCCCCGCCTCGCCCCGCCGCGCCCCCCGCTTCGCCGCGCCGCGCGCCTCGCCCCGCGCCTCGCCCCGCGCCTCGCCCCCGCCCCCCGCCTCGCCCCGCGCCTCGCCCCCGCCCCCCGCCTCGCCCCGCGCCTCGCCGCGCCCCCACCCAGCGCCTCGCCGCGCCCGGCTGCGCCCCGCGCCTCGCTGCGCCCCCCAGACCCGCCAGCGTGGGAGGATCCCTTATTTATTCTGCGTTGACTCGGGGCCCAGCCCCGCTTGTGAATAAACCTGCCCGCCGCACCGCGCGGATACCGCCTCCACGGGCTTTCTGTCTGCTTGGCCTAGCAGCGGCCGGGAAAGGCCTGCCGGGTCGTCCCCTCCAGCGGTGGGCCCCTCAGTTTCCCTCCAGGCCTCCAATTTCAAAAGCGCCACGAATCAGGTATTTTTCAGTAGTACAGACATGTTGAACAGGGAAATGGCACAGAAATGGTAAACCGACATAGGACCAGGGGCCACGTGAACTTCACAGCTCACCGGGCACTGTGGGGCTTGCCTGCAATCCAGGAGGTGGAGATAGGAAGGTCTCCGGTTCAAGGCCTGGCAGAACGTTCTGGAGACCCTATCTCAACCAATAGCAGATGCAAAATTTCACACCTGTCCTCCCAGCTACACGGGGAGTGTGAACAGGCCAGCCAGAGTATAAACTGGAGATCCTATTTAAAAAATAACTAGGGCCAGAGGTATGGCCCAAGTGGTACAGCATCTGCTTAATGATCACGAGGGCTCAAAATCCAAGGTTCCAATGTGGCTAGTATGCCTATGTATATGTTTTTCTTTTTTCCTTCCTTCCCTTTCTCTGGCAGGGATAAACCCTGGGGGTGCTGGGCTCTGGAGGCTCACACCTATATTCCCAGCTCCTCAGAGGCTGGGGTCAAGAGGGCTGCAGTGGAGTCAGCCCAGGCAGAAAGAGCTTCAAAATACCTAACAAAAACCTGGGTTGGATGTATGGCTCACTTGGTAGAGCACCAGCTACGAAATCAAACCCTGCAAGGTTGAGGTCCTGAGTTTAAACTCTACTATTGCCTCTCCCATCCAAAAAAAAGGAAGAGGGGCTGGGAAGGTGGCTCAGTGGTAGAGTGCTCACCTTGCACATATGAAGCCCTGGGTTCAGTTCCTCAGCACCACATAGAAAAAGCTGGAAGTGGTGCTGTGGCTCAAGTGGTAGAGTGCTAGCCTTGAGCAAAAGCTCAAGGGCAGTGCCCAGTCCTTGAGTTCAAGCCCCAGAACTGACAAGAAAAAAAAAAAAAGGAAGAAAAGAAATAAAATTGTGTTTTGTGTTCAAAGCCCCAGGACTAGGGCTTGAACTCAGGGCTTGGGCACTGTCCCTGAGCTTCTTTTGCTCAAGGCTAGCTCTACCAACTTGAGCCACAGTGCCTTCTTCTAATTTTCTGGAGGTTAATTGGAGAGTCTCACAGACTTTCCTGCTGGGGCTGGCTTTAAACTACAAGATTTCAGTGAGCCACTGGGGCCTGCTTGGGGCGGCTTTTTGACATTCTGATGATAGTATTGGTTATGTGGGCATAAATGTCTGTCACAGTATATCATGTTTATCAGAATTTATCATGATGGCTACATTTATTGTGTGCTAATTATGCATATCTTAGGAATGCGAATGATAAACCTAAGGGTTTTCCCCCAACCTCAATTAAGATGAAAAAACCTTTTCCTTTCAATTCAGAGCCTCCAGCGAGCAAGGCAGACACTCAAGTTTGGGGCCTGCTCTGGCTGTCCTGAAGGACACGATCTGTGTCCTGCTCCGTGGGCAGCGTGGCCTGTCCCAGACTGTCCACAGAGAGCACCTGCATGCCCTGGCGGCCACCGTGCCAAGTGCAGAGCCAGAGGCCACGGTGTCCACATGTCCTCTGAATGCTGCCCACGGCCTCTGCGGGCTTCTGGCCCTCACTGGGCCCAGCCCCCTTCTGCAGTTCACAGCGTTAGCCACCACCCGCTGGCCCCTCTTCGAGACGCCCCAGCTGAGGCAGCTCTGCCTTCCCTTTGCGCTGAGATCCTGGCGAGCCGGGTGTGGGCGCCTGGCCCCACGGCCCTGAGCCCCGCTCCTGGGCCTTGCTCTCCCAGTCCAAGGCCCCTGTTGTCCCCCAGTTCCGCTCACAGGCGCCCGGCCGCCACCCGGCCCAGCGCAGACTCTCCCTCACAGCGGTGCCCAAAGTCCGCAGCCAGGGCAGGCGGGAGAGGGGCGCGGGGCAGGGAGGACGCAGCGGGGCGCGAGCCAGGCGGCCACAGGGGGGCAGCAGCGCCGCGTCGGGCCCGGGGTCCGCGCCGCTCTCCGCTGGGGACCCGGAGGGGCCCCAAGGATGGGAGCCGGGATCCAGGCCGTCCCTGCCTCTCTGCCAACCTCGTTTGCACCGCCTCCCACCCCATGCGCACCCCACGTCCTACCCCGTGCCCACCGCCCCCCACCCCGTGCCCACCGCCCAATACCCCGTGCCCACCGCCTCCCACCCCCACCCCGTGCGCACCGCCTCCCACCCCCACCCCGTGCGCACCGCCTCCCACCCCGTGCGCACCCCGCCTCCCACCCCCACCCCGTGCGCACCGCCTCCCACCCCGTGCGCACCGCCTCCCACCCCGTGCGCACCCTGCCTCCCACCCCCACCCCGTGCGCACCGCCTCCCACCCCGTGCGCACCCCACCCCGTGCGCACCCCGCCTCCCACCCCCACCCCGTGCCCACCCCACCCCACCCCGTGCGCACCGCCTCCCACCCCGTGCGCACCCCGCCTCCCACCCCCACCCCGTGCGCACCCCACCCCGTGCCCACCCCACCCCACCCCGTGCCCACCCCACCCCACCCCGTGCGCACCTCACCTCCCACCCCCACCCCGTGCGCACCTCACCTCCCAACCCCACCCCGTGCGCACCGCCTCCCACCCCGTGCGCACCCCGCCTCCCACCCCCACCCCGTGCGCACCCCACCCCGTGCGTACCCCGCCTCCCACCCCCACCCCGTGCGCACTGCCTCCCACCCCCACCCCGTGCGCACCTCACCTCCCACCCCCACCCCGTGCGCACCTCATCTCCCACCCCCACCCCGTGCGCACGGCCTCCCACCCCGTGCGCACCCCGCCTCCCACCCCCACCCCGTGCGCACCGCCTCCCACCCCGTGCGCACCGCCTCCCACCCCGTGCGCACCCTGCCTCCCACCCCCACCCCGTGCGCACCGCCTCCCACCCCGTGCGCACCCCACCCCGTGCGCACCCCGCCTCCCACCCCCACCCCGTGCCCACCCCACCCCACCCCGTGCGCACCGCCTCCCACCCCGTGCGCACCCCGCCTCCCACCCCCACCCCGTGCGCACCCCACCCCGTGCCCACCCCACCCCACCCCGTGCCCACCCCACCCCACCCCGTGCGCACCTCACCTCCCACCCCCACCCCGTGCGCACCTCACCTCCCAACCCCACCCCGTGCGCACGGCCTCCCACCCCGTGCGCACCCCGCCTCCCACCCCCACCCCGTGCCCACCCCACCCCACCCCGTGCGCACCGCCTCCCACCCCGTGCGCACCCCGCCTCCCACCCCCACCCCGTGCGCACCCCACCCCGTGCCCACCCCACCCCACCCCGTGCCCACCCCACCCCACCCCGTGCGCACCTCACCTCCCACCCCCACCCCGTGCGCACCTCACCTCCCAACCCCACCCCGTGCGCACCGCCTCCCACCCCGTGCGCACCCCGCCTCCCACCCCCACCCCGTGCGCACCCCACCCCGTGCGTACCCCGCCTCCCACCCCCACCCCGTGCGCACTGCCTCCCACCCCCACCCCGTGCGCACCTCACCTCCCACCCCCACCCCGTGCGCACCTCATCTCCCACCCCCACCCCGTGCGCACGGCCTCCCACCCCGTGCGCACCCCGCCTCCCACCCCCACCCCGTGCGCACCCCGCTTCCTGCCCCACCATGATGTGTGAACCCTTTCTGCTTCTGCTGTCTCTCTACAGTCCGTCCAGCGCACCTTCTCTTCCCGGGCTGCGTTCCACCCTCCTTTCCTGGCCGGCTAGCCGCTTCTGTGCACCTCTCCTGGACTCACCGCAGCACCCCCTCCCAGTGCAGGCTGGGCAGCGAGGACGCAGAGGACCCAGAGTGCCTGGCCTCCCCCTGGTCCCTCCTGTCTGGGCGGTGTCTCAGTCACCTGCTCTGCCCCCGCCTGCTCCACCCCACTCCCACCTGACCCCCCCTGCCCTGGACAACCTCCCCCCCCACCCCCCCCACACTGGACACCCCCTTCTCTGCACTGGACCCCCCCCTCCCCCTGCACCGTCCCCTGGCTGGGCAGGCACTTGCAGGTCTGGCGGCCAGGACCCGAGTCACCTGCACAGGCCACCTGTCCAACTCTGGGCGGCCAGGAGACCGCCCTTACTGCGGACTCCTCTGTCCCTGCTGCCAGTCCCAGCTGCCATTGGCATCTCACGAGTGGAGCTGGGAAGGACAGCGTGCCCAGGCCGCGATCAAGGGCCGAGGGCAGCAGACGGCCACTTGGGTCTGGTCCTGCCCAGAGGACGCCGGTCCTGCCCCACAGACAGCCTGGCTCTCTGCCCGCCCTGGCCACCTTGTCCCTGAGCTGCTCTCGGGGAGCACTGCCCCTGGCTCTGGGCGCTTCTGGTGGGGCCTCCCCCCTCTCCAGGGCGAGAAGACCTTGGCTTCAGAGTAAGCCCTGCGGGGTGAAGGCCCCTGTGTCCACCACCTGCCAGGGAGACAGCAGGCCGCCTGCTCCCCCAGTGGCTGCAGGGGAGAAGACTGGATAGGGAGTCAGTGCGGGCGCTCTCCAAATGTGTTCTCCAGGATCCCCAGTGCCCCTGACCTGCTCCTTAGAGGGAGAGTATCAATCCCCCCAAAAGTGAGAGGATGTCAGCCCCCCCACACACACACAGGTGAGAGAGCGTCAGCCGCCCCCCCCCCCACACACAGGTGAGAAAGCGTCAGCCCCCCCCCCACACACACACAGATGAGAGAGCGTCAGCCCCCCCCACACACACACAGGTGAGAGAGCGTCAGCCACCCCCCCACACACACACAGGTGAGAGAACGTCAGCCCCCCCCCACACACACACAGATGAGAGAGCGTCAGCCCCCCCCCACACACAGGTGAGAGAGCGTCAGCCCCCCCCCCACACACAGGTGAGAGAGCGTCAGCCCCCCCCCACACACACACAGGTGAGAGAGCGTCAGCCCCCCCCCCACACACAGGTGAGAGAGCGTCAGCCCCCCCCACACACACACACAGGTGAGAGAGCGTCAGCCCCCCCCCCACACACACACAGGTGAGAGAGCGTCAGCCCCCCCCCCACACACACAGGTGAGAGAGCGTCAGCCCCCCCCACACACACACAAGTGAGAGAGCGTCAGCCCCCCCCACACACACACAGGTGAGAGAGCGTCAGCCCCCCCCCCACACAGATGAGAGAGCGTCAGCCCCCCCCCCACACAGGTGAGAGAGCGTCAGCCCCCCCCCCCACACACACACAGGTGAGAGAGCGTCAGCCCCCCCCACACACACACAGGTGAGAGAGCGTCAGCCCCCCCCCACACACACAGGTGAGAGAGCGTCAGCCCCCCCCCACACACACACAGGTGAGAGAGCGTCAGCCCCCCCCACACACACACACAGGTGAGAGAGCGTCAGCCCCCCCACACACACACACAGGTGAGAGAGCGTCAGCCCCCCCCCCCACACACACAGGTGAGAGAGCGTCAGCCCCCCCCCACACACACACAGGTGAGAGAGCGTCAGCCCCCCCCCACACACACAGGTGAGAGAGCGTCAGCCCCCCCCACACACACACAGGTGAGAGAACGTCAGCCCCCCCCCCACACACAGGTGAGAGAACGTCAGCCCCCCCCCCACACACAGGTGAGAGAGCGTCAGCCCCCCCCCCCCACACACACAGGTGAGAGAGCGTCAGCCCCCCCACACACACACACAGGTGAGAGAGCGTCAGCCCCCCCCCCCAAACAGATGAGAGAGCGTCAGCCCCCCCCCCACACACAGGTGAGAGAGTGTCAGCCCCCCCCCCCACACACAGGTGAGAGAGCGTCAGCCCCCCCCCACACACACAGGTGAGAGAGCGTCAGCCCCCCCCCACACACACAGGTGAGAGAGCGTCAGCCCCCCCCCCACACACACACAGGTGAGAGAGCGTCAGCCCCCCCCCCACACACACACAGGTGAGAGAGCGTCAGCCCCCCCACACACACACAGGTGAGAGAGCGTCAGCCCCCCCCCACACACAGGTGAGAGAGCGTCAGCCCCCCCCCACACACACAGGTGAGAGAGCGTCAGCCCCCCCCCCACACACACACAGGTGAGAGAGCGTCAGCCCCCCCCACACACACACACAGGTGAGAGAGCGTCAGCCCCCCCACACACACACAGGTGAGAGAGCGTCAGCCCCCCCCCCACACACACAGGTGAAAGAGCGTCAGCCCCCCACCCACACACAGGTGAGAGAGCGTCAGCCCCCCCCCACACACACAGGTGAGAGAGCGTCAGCCCCCCCCCACACACACACAGGTGAGAGAGCGTCAGCCCCCCCCCCACACACACACAGGTGAGAGAACTTCAGCCCCCCCCCACACACACACAGGTGAGAGAACGTCAGCCCCCCCCACACACACACACAGGTGAGAGAGTCAGCCCCCCCCCACACACAGGTGAGAGAGCGTCAGCCCCCCCCCCCCACACACACAGGTGAGAGAGCATCAGCCCCCCCCCACACACACAGGTGAGAGAACGTCAGCCCCCCCCCACACACACAGGTGAGAGAGCGTCAGCCCCCACACACACACAGGTGAGAGAGCGTCAGCCCCCCCCCCCACACACAGGTGAGAGAACGTCAGCCCCCCCCCACACACACACAGGTGAGAGAGCGTCAGCCCCCCCCCACACACACACAGGTGAGAGAGCGTCAGCCCCCCCACACACACACACAGGTGAGAGAGCGTCAGCCCCCCCCACACACACACAGGTGAGAGAACGTCAGCCCCCCCCCACACACACACAGGTGAGAGAGCGTCAGCCCCCCCCCCACACACACACAGGTGAGAGAGCGTCAGCCCCCCCCCACACACACACAGGTGAGAGAGCGTCAGCCCCCCCCCACACACACAGGTGAGAGAACGTCAGCCCCCCCCCCACACACACACACAGGTGAGAGAACTTCAGCCCCCCCCCCCACACACACAGGTGAGAGAACGTCAGCCCCCCCCCCCACACACACACAGGTGAGAGAGCGTCAGCCCCCCCCACACACACAGGTGAGAGAGCGTCAGCCCCCCCCCCACACACACACACAGGTGAGAGAGCGTCAGCCCCCCCCCACACACACACACAGGTGAGAGAGCGTCAGCCCCCCCACACACACACACAGGTGAGAGAGCATCAGCCCCCCCCACACACACACACAGGTGAGAGAGCGTCAGCCCCCCCCACACACACACAGGTGAGAGAGCATCAGCCCCCCCCCCACACACACACACAGGTGAGAGAACGTCAGCCCCCCCCCCACACACACACAGGTGAGAGAGCGTCAGCCCCCCCCCCCCACACACACAGGTGAGAGAACGTCAGCCCCCCCCCACACACAGGTGAGAGAGCGTCAGCCCCCCCCCCCCACACACAGGTGAGAGAGCATCAGCTCCCCCCACACACACACACAGGTGAGAGAGCGTCAGCCCCCCCCACACACACACAGGTGAGAGAGCGTCAGCCCCCCCACACACACACAGGTGAGAGAGCGTCAGCCCCCCCACACACACACACAGATGAGAGAGCGTCAGCCCCCCCCCCACACACACACAGGTGAGAGAACGTCAGCCCCCCCACACACACACACAGGTGAGAGAGCGTCAGCCCCCCCACACACACACAGGTGAGAGAGCGTCAGCCCCCCCCCCCACACACACAGGTGAGAGAACGTCAGCCCCCCCCCCGCACACACAGGTGAGAGAGCGTCAGCCCCCCCCCCACACACACACAGGTGAGAGAACGTCAGCCCCCCCCACACACAGGTGAGAGAGCGTCAGCCCCCCCCCACACACACACACAGGTGAGAGAGCGTCAGCCCCCCCCCCCACACACACAGGTGAGAGAACGTCAGCCCCCCCCCCACACAGGTGAGAGAGCGTCAGCCCCCCCCCACACACACACAGGTGAGAGAGCGTCAGCCCCCCCCCCCCACACACACAGGTGAGAGAGCGTCAGCCCCCCCCCACACACACACAGGTGAGAGAGCGTCAGCCCCCCCCCACACACACACAGGTGAGAGAGCGTCAGCCCCCCCCCAAACAGATGAGAGAGCGTCAGCCCCCCCACACACACACAGGTGAGGGGATGTCACACACACACAGGTGAGGGGATGTCACACACACACAGGTGAGGGGATGTCTCACACACACACACAGGTGAGAGGATGTCCCCCCCCCCCCCGCCCGTAAATGGCTGCTTCCTGAGCCCCTGTCACCTCCTGGCAGTGGTCAGGAGAGAAAGGTGATGGCTGCTGGGTGCAGTTCCATGGCCTCAGAGTTGCCTAAATCTGGTCACAGACTTGGCCCGGATCTTGTGCCAGCTCGGGGACACCTGGCTGGCAGCCTCCAGCTGGCGCAGGTGGTCTCTTCCCAGGTCTGCTTAGGATGGGCGGTGGGCACCGGCCTTCAGTCTCTGGCATAGTACGCATCCCTCTTCACCCGGGCAGCGGCGGTGGGCGGTGGGTTAACCAACTGAAGATGGAGGGCGGCGCAGGCCTGGGCGGCGGTCCGGGTCTGCCCAGGAGCAGTGGCCTCACTGCCTCAGGCGGCCCAGCCTGCCTGCCCCTTCTCCGTCTCCTTGCCAATCGCTAGTTCAGGAAGTGCCCTGCAAACCCTCCGCCCCAGCAGGTTGCCTCTGCTTCCCTCCCCGCCCCAGAGAAGGGGTCCTGGAGTAGACTCAGAGCCTCACGCAGGCGGGCCCTGAGCTTGTTTCCCCGGGCCGGGGCTCTGCCTTGCCTGCAGGGTTTTTCCTGTTCAGAGGGAGCACTGTGACGTTCCGGATCTAAGCCACAGGGCTGCAGTCGGTGAGGGAGCGTGGCCAGTTCCCCCAGGGCTGGGACGCGGGAAGGGCTCCCGCAGGTCTTCCCGCCAGAGGGGGCCCTCCGCGGGCCGACACAGGCTGCCCGCCCCGGCCCCCTGGTTTCCCACAGCCCTGCCCGTGGCCAACCTGGACGTGGCCGTGGAACAGGCCAGGAGCCCTGTCACGGGGTGGACAGGAGCCCAGCCCGGTGCAGGTAGCGCCGGCAGCCGAAGGGGTCTCCGAAGGGGGTTTCTCTCTACGACGTTTGCCGAGACCAAGAACGAGCGAACTGCGTTTAATACAAAAAGACCAATGAAAAATTTATTTATAAATTTTTCACGCTGGGCTACAAGTCTCTACCGTCCGCTCCGAGGCCCCGGCGCGGGACGTTCAACGTTCACTAACACAACTACGAGGCGGCGGCGGGCCGCGCGCCCAGCACCCGCTCCGGGCCACCGGGGCTGCCCAGGTCCTCCGGCCGGCGCCCACCTGCCAACGCGGGCGCTCCCCATTTTTGCACGCAGGGTCAGCGGCGCCTCCAAGAAGGGGAAACCTCATTTAAATGTGAATAATTCAGCCTCCCTTCAGTTCCCAGGATCAAAACAAGAAGGGGTGTGGGGTTGCATAGAAAACGGAGCCACGGAAACCAGGAAGGGGCGCGTCCGGGCCGGGCCGCGCCGCCCCGCCCGCCCCAGCGCGGCCCGGGAGGCGCAGGCTTCCAGGTACTTTATCCAACTATAAATAGGGCGCAGGCGCGGCGCGGTCCGTCCCCGCGGGTCCGCGCTCCGAGGCCGGGCGCGCTAGCCGTTCCGACCGTCCTAGGCTAGGACGCTCCGCCGTGGAGATCCGGTCGCCTTTCACCAACCTCGCCGGGGAGGGCCGGCCGGCGGGGCGCGGGCGCGGGGCGCGGGGCCGGGAGCACCGCCGGCCCGGCGGAGTTTTCGGTGCCACCGAGACGTGGTAGGCTCAAGTTCCTGGGCGCAGAGCCGCGCGCGCCCCGCGCCCGCCCGCCGCGCCCGGGAGGGGCCCGGGCCCCGGGGCCGCGGCGCCTCCGCTCCAGCGCCGGCCGCGGGCGGGCGGAAGCCGGGGCGCCCGCCGCCGGGCCGCGCGCCGGTGGCCGTCCGGAGAAAGCGGAGGATCCGGTATCTCGGGATTCCGAACTCGCGGCGGCCGGACTCGGATTTCAAAAGCGGCCGGGCTCGCCCCGCCCCGCGCGCGGCGGCCGGAGGGCGGGGGCCGTGGGAAGGCGCCGGGGCCGGGCCGGGCCGGGCGCGGGGAGGCGGCGGGGCCGCGCCGCGCTCCGGGCCCCCGGGGCGGGCGCCGAGGTAGTTGGCGGGAAGGGCGGGCGTCACCGGCCGCCGGCCGCGTACTTGGCCTTGGTGATGAGATAGAGCACGATGTCCTGGTGGCCGCCGAACGCGGCGATGTGCAGCGCGCTCCAGCCGTCGCGGTTGGCCAGGCGGATGTCGGCGCCGAACTTGACCAGCAGCTTCACCAGCTCCAGGTTGCCGTCGATGACCGACTGGTGCAGCGCCGTCTGGCCCTCGGGCCCGAAGGAGTTCACGTTGAACTCGCAGCTGGTCATGTTCTGCAGCAGCGACTGCAGCTCCGCCGTGTTGCCTCTGCGCACGGCCTCCTGGAAGACGCGCTGCGTCGGCGGCGCCGAGCAGGTGGACAGCTCGGCCTGGCTCATGCTGCCGCCGGCCCGGGGCTCAGCGCGGGGCCCCGGCGGGCTCGGCGCGCGCCCGGGCGCATGGGGGGCGCCGCGCCCCCGGGCCCCGCACGCCGGCCCGGCGCGCTGCGGGCGTTAGGGGCCAGGGGCCTCCGCCCGGGGGCCCCCACCGCATTCAGCCACGCCCGGGCGGGCGGACGAAGGGGCCGGGAGCAGCCGGAGCCCGCGCCGCGCCGCGCCGCGCCCGCAGTCCCTGAGGGCTCGGCCTGCGCTCCCACGCGGTCCCCACGCGCGTCCCCAGCGTCGCCGTTCTGGGTCGCCCGCCGCGCCCGGGCGCCTTTTAGCGTCCGTATATTTGCATAACAATGGACTCCCGTGACGCGCGCGCCCCGGAGCCCGCCATTGGGTTGCGCCCGGACAGGGGCGGGGCCTCTGGCGTCTGGGGGCGTCACAGCAGGCGTCTGGGGGCGGGGCCTCGTGCGTCCAGGGCGGGGCCTCGGCGGCAGGGGCGTGCCCGTGCGTGTGGGGCGTGTCCCAGGGCGTCCTGGGGGCGGGGCCTCGCGGCCGCGCGCTCCGCGGCGCTGGTCCTGGGCTGTGCCGGGCGGGATCGCCGGGCGGCTCCTTGGGTCCCCGCTCCGCGCCGCCGGGGCCACTCGCTCGGGGCCGCCGGCTCCGTCCGCCGTCGCCGGCCCACAGCCTTTCTGGCCGTCCAGGGAATCCGGAGTCCCGGGGCGGCCGGCCCGGCCCGCCAGGCCCGGCCCGCGCCGCTCGCAGCGCGGCGTCCGCGCGCACCGCGAGCGTGGTGGCGGGCCGGGCCTCCCCGCGGGCGCCGGGAGGGCGGCCGCCCGACCCGCCCTGGCCAGACGAGCCCGGGGCTCGCCGTGGGAGCGGTCACGGACCACTCGCCGCTGCCTTGGCGGCCCGGCCGCCTCCGCGAGCGCGGGGCCCGGCGGGGCCCCAGGTGCGGTTCCGGGCCACCTCCGTGGGCGGGAGTCCGTGGAGGCGGGAACTCCTGGTTAGAAGCGAACCGTCGGGCGGGGAATTAAGGAGGAGGGGTCTCCGGACCCCCGAGCGGGGCCCGCACGCCGGGGCCTGGCTCCTTCCGGGGCTGGTCGAGGAATCCGGAATCCGGGCCCCGGGCCCCTGCTGCGGACGCCCCGCGGCCGTGCGGGACCGTGCGGGGTGTCAGGCGCCCCGGGCCCCTGCTGCGGACGCCCCGCGGCCGTGCGGGGGGGGGGGTCAGGCGCCCCGGGCCCCTGCTGCGGACGCCCCGCGGCCGTGCGGGGTGTCAGGCGCCCGGGGCCCCTGCTGCGGACGCCCCGCGGCCGTGCGGGACCGTGCGGGGTGGGGGTCAGGCGCCCCGGGCCCCTGCTGCGGACGCCCCGCGGCCGTGCGGGGGGGGGTCAGGCGCCCCGGGCCCCTGCTGCGGACGCCCCGCGGCCGTGCGGGGGGGGGTGTCAGGCGCCCCGGGCCCCTGCTGCGGACGCCCCGCGGCCGTGCGGGACCGTGCGGCAGCTCCTTCCCAGACCAGGGCCTGGCAGGTGGCTGCCACAAAGCCCCGCCGCCCGCCGGCCCGTGCGGGCAGCCCCGCCTGGCGGGCCTCCCGGCCCCTCAGACCGCACTGGCCTTCTGGGATTCGGGGTGCAGCTAGCCCCGAGCCCACGCGCGCTCCAGAGCGCTGGGCCCAGGGCTGTCCCTGCTGGGCTCCGGTGGGGACGCAGCCGCGGCCGGCCTGGGGAAGACGCGCAGCCCCAGCAAAGCCTGGGAGAAAAGTGCGGCTCCCACCGCAGCAGGCGGCAGACAAAGGGGCCTGTGTGAACCAAGTGTGGGAACCCCAGGCCGCCATGGGCCGTGAAATCGGCGACCGTCCCGGCCAGCCCTGGGCGGGATGGTCTGGCTGATGTGGCAGTTCTGCCCTAGTGGGAGCCTACACTGAGGTCACCGTGCCGGGTCAGGGGCCAGGGGTCACACCGACGTGGCCGGGATGCCCCCACCGTACAGCTAGGACGGGGCCCACACCGGCTCCCCCCGGGGCCACGCAGTCCTCGGCTCCTGCTCCCTGAGACCAGCGGAGGGGATTGTCTCCAAGTTGCTGGGCTCACACAGTGTCTTCCTGGACACTGCCAAATTTGAGGTTGGGGAGTGGGGGCTTTGGGGCCCTGGCTCCCAGCAAGCACCACCCAAATGTTTACAGAGGGACACGAACAAAAGGTGGACATTTGTTCCAGATGCTGCTGGGGGAAAGGGGACTGGAGGGTGTGCGCTTGTGGCCAGCCAGGCTGCTGGAGGACCCAGCGTCTCTGCATCTTCCTATCTGTGACCCTTGCCTGGACCTAGGTAGCTCACAGGCTGGACTCTGCCAGTCACCTCCTCCCTATTCTGAGGGCGCGCTGCCCACCCGCCGCCATCCCCAGAAGGCCACAATGAGGGCCTCTTCTCTCTCTAGGCCCCCGCCCCTATCCTTCCTTCTTAGGGCAGCAACTGGCCAAGGTGGGGCAATTCTCCTGAAGGGGCAGAGTGGTGAGCATTCTGGGACCAGGCCGGGGGCTGTCTGGGTGGGGCAGTGGAAGCAATCTAGAAGGGCCAAGGAAGGACAGTGCAGACGGGACAGCTGGCCAGAGCGGGGCGGAGCTCGCGGCCACCTTAAAGGACTGAGCAGGGGAGGGCGGCCGGCGGGCAGGGAGGAGGGGCTTCCAGCTAATTCATTAAAATGTGTCGGGGAGCGTGGGAAAGAGGAGAGTGTTTCTTCCCAGCAGCCCAGACACCTGGTAGAGGGGCTGAGCAAGAAGAGGAATCAAATAACAAACACTGGGCCCCGCCAGCACAGGCCAGAGCAGAGGAAGGAGCCCGGCGGGAACTGCGGCAGACAATCTCTGTGAGGAGGCCGCTGCTGGCTGGCTGCTAGCGCGGCCGGCACCACAGGCCCTGGCTGCCTGGTCAGCGAGGTGACCATCCTCAGCCCAGGACACTGGCTTTCGCTGGCACGCCTCCTCCTGAGGCTGATCCCAGACCACTCTGGGGTCCAGACAGGGCAGGGAACCCCAGCCTGGACCTCTGCCCTCTCTAAGCCCTGTTCTTCCCGTCTGGGAATGGAACCTGCAGTTTGCTGGGGCCGAATGGCAGGCTGCAGCTCCCAGGGCACCACTGCTCTGGTGTGGTTGGGGGCTGCAGGGAGGGTGGCAGAGGTAGGCTTGGTGTTGCCTGAGGCCCTTGCTCCTGAGCTGGGGCTTGTAGGTGCAGCTGAGCTGGGTTCCCCTGAGGGCAGGAAGCAGAGGACAGGGATGTGAGGGGTGCATTCCTGAGGGTTGAGCAAGGAAGACGAAGCTGGAGCCCAGGCCGGGCCTTCTCCTGACCCTCACCTCTGGTCCTCCATTTCTGCGATTGGGTTCCCTGTCTGGCACCAGCCTGCCCAGCGTGCCCAGGGTGGTCAGCAGTGTCTGCTCGGGCCTCGGCTCCCTCAAGGAAAGAGGCAGCCGTAGGACCATTCACGCAGTGGTGGCCAGGGAGGGGTTGGATGGGAGTCCTCGGCCGGATGGTCAGGCGCCCATGCCGACGCTGTTCTTCTCTCTCGGAGGGGCGGCCTAGCCTTGAGGAGCTGCACACGCGTGCGTGTGCGTGTGAGGACTGCCGTCTTGAAGCCGGCGGCCGTGTGGTACAAGTGCTAAGCAGACACACAAGGCCACACGCGGGGGGGGTGGGGGGAGAGGGCCTGGGACTTGAACTCGGCTGGTCACCACCCCTGAGCTTTTCCTCCATCCACCTTTTTTTCTCAAGGCTAGCACTCTACCATGTGTACTGATGGCTTTTTGTTGTACATTTTTATTGCTATTATAAAGGTGATATACAGAGGGATTACAGTCATGTAAGTCAGGTAAAGACTACATTTCTTTTTAGACAAAGTCACCCCACTTCAAGCTTTTTATGGTGGTGAATTAAAGGGTCCAACTAACTTTTCTGCCTGGGCTGGCTTTGAACCGAGATCCTCAGATCACAGCCTCCTGAGTAGCTAGGCTGACAGGTGTGAGCCACTGATGCCTGGCCATTGTTCTTTATTGTTGTTACTGATTGTGGGGCTTGAACTCTGGGCCTGGGTACACTGCCCCTCAGCTCTTCAGCTGAAGGCGAGCACTCTTACCACTTGAGCCACAGCACCACTTCTGGTTTTCTGGTGGTTTCCTGGAGATAAGAGTCTCATGGGCTTTCCTGCCTGGGCTGGCTTTGAACTGTGATCCTCAGATCTCAGCCTCCTGAGTAGCTAGGATGACAGGCGTGAGCCACCGGCGTCCAGCTCCATTGGTCATTTTTTTTTTTTTTGTCGGTCGTGGGGCTTGAACTCTGGGCCTGGGCGCTGTCCCTCAGCTCTTCAGCTCAAGGCGAGCGCTCTACCACTTGAGCTACAGCGCCACTTCCGGTTTTCTGGTGGTTTATTGGAGATAGGAGTCTCACGGTCTCTCCTGCCCGGGCTGGCTTTGAACCGCGATCCTCAGATCTCAGCCTCCTGAGTAGCTAGGATTACAGGCGTGAGCCACCAGCGCCCGGCTCATTGGTCATTTTTTATTTATTGTCCCACTGCCTCTGGCTGCTCGTCCCTTGGGAGGAGCTGAGGCTGGGCTGGGGGCGTCTGCTAGGATGTCCCAGAAGTGTAGGGTGGCCCAGCCCAGGTGGGCCCCCTCCCAGAAGATCTTCCCGCAGCGCATGCAGCAGTAAAATGCTGCAGCCTGGGCGGTCTGGCTGCAGCCTCCGGGACCCCTGCCAGCTGCAGCCGGATGCCGTTGCTCAGAGTGTGTGGGGTGCTGGTCTGGGGGTCCTTCACCCCCAGCCAGCTGCAAGGGAGGTCATAGGTGAAGCCTCCAGGAGCTGCTTCTGAGGCCCTGCCTGGGAGACAAGCAGTACCTGACCCTGCCGCAGCACAATGCCCAGCCGCTCCTCCTCCTCCTCACTCTGAGCCTCCTCCCAGCAAGGGCCCCTGGCTCTGTCCTCAGCACACCGTACCTGCTGGGAACAGGCCCCTCCCCTGGAGCTCCCAGGCCATCCCCTTGGCAGGGCCAAGCCCCTGCTTCGGACAGGTCAAGATATCAGGGTCCCATGGAGGAGGCCTGAGTCTTGGTACTCACCTGCCTTCGTCTTGTCCTTGCTCTGGGCAGCCCTACCACCTGTCAGACAAGATATCAGAGTGTGGAAGGACCAGGAGCCACCAGCACCACCTTGCCTGTCACCAAGCCACTGCCACCTCTTGGTGACAAAGGAGAGGGGTGAGGGGCAGGGGCTGGAGAGGCTGAGGTGATGCCTCCCCCGTCCCCCCTTGGGACATTCTTAAGGCTCAAAGGTCCTTGGGAAACATGTTCTGGGCGGGAGATGTGCTGATTAGGGCTCTGGGGGCCTGGGAGCGGGGAGCGGGGGCAGGCAGCCCTCAGTGGTAATGGGAGATAAGCCCACTGCCAAGGAGCCTGTTTTGAAATCAGTGAGTGCCAGTGTGGGTGGGCAGCCCTCGGGGCTGCTCTGGTGTGACCGGGCCCAGGGCCGGGGGTCAGCCCATTGCTAGGACCCTGATCCTTTCTTGGCAAATGTATTTCTGCCAGTGGTCCCTGATGCATTCAGACAGGAAGGCGGGCGCAGCCCCTCTTGAAAGCCCAGCAGGCTGCGACCTCCATCCAGCGTCTGCCTCAAATCCTTCTGTTGTCCCCCACTTTTTTTTCCCGGTTGTGGGGCTTGAACTCAGGGCTGGGCACTGTCCCCGAGCTTTTTGCTCAAAGCGAGCCCTCTACCATGTTGAGCCACAGCGCCGCTTCCTGTTTTCTGGTGGTTGAGTGGAGGTAGGAGTCTCTCACAGGCTTTCCTGCGGGGGCTGGCTTTGAACTGCGATCCTTAGCTCTCAGGCTTCCGAGTAGCAAGGATGTCAGGTGTGAGGCACCGGCTTCCGGCCTGTCTTGTTCTCACCCTGCACCTCTGTGATGCTAGTGAATTTCCTCTACAAACCAGGGGAAATGGGTGGAGGCGTCTGGGTGGGGCCCCGGGGCACTACAGCGGGTGGCCTCAAGGAGGGTGGCTGCCCCCCCTTCCTCTGGGAGACTGCCAGCTGCCCCCAGCCCACCAAAACCTGGGAGGCCAGGGTCGGCCTTGGGCTCAATCTGAGGCAGCCTGCAGGGGCCTTGTCTCCACAGGCACCCGCCTCCCAGCCTTCTCTACCTTACTGCAGCTCCACACGTGCCTCGTGGTGGGGGCGGGGGAGCGCGCTCAGACACCTCCTCCCAGCGGCCTCCTCCCAGCCTGGGCTGGGCTGACCCCCATTCCTGTCCTTGGTCATAGGGGGAGTCACTATCCCCCTCACTCCTCTTTCTGGAAAGTGGAGAGGTGGCAGTAGTGCCGGTGGGGCATGCTCACCGTACACACACACACACACACACACACACACGTAGGGTGCAGCTGTGAGCAACACACACATGGGCAGGGCCCACGGAGCTGACCCTATGGCCAGCACTGCCGTCACCAGGGCATTCAGGGCTGGATGGTGCCCTGAGCCAGCCCCCTGCCCCGCTCTGCCTCCTCGGGGGCCCTCACCTGTGTGGCTGGGGCCCTCCTGATGGCCGCTGAGCTGCATCATCGAGGCCTTAGAGATCTCCAGGTACCGGTCACTGCTGCAGGCCTGCAGCAAGGAGGGTGGCTGTAGGCTGGGCGGGCCTTCCCCACGCACCGCCCACCCTTCTGCCAGCTCAAGTCAGGCAGGGCAGAGGCAAACAATGCCCCCGCACCCTGTCCCAGGCCTGTGTGCTGCCTCCCCGACTGCCAGCCTCTCCGGGGTGTGGGCAGCTTCTGCGAACCCAGGCTGCACAGCTCCTCCCGCTCCCAGAGCCTGGACAGAACACACCCAGGGTCCAGGCAGCCAGCAGCACTTAGGTGTGGTTGAAGGTCCGCGAGGGCAGCCGCTTCGGATCCCCCAGCCCACGCGTCCCAGCACCCAGACGCCCCAGGCCCGCCCGGCCGCTGCCCGGGTCTCAAAGGCCAGTGTGGCTCCAGGCTAGGATGGAACCCCACCGGCTCCTCATGGGGACCTGTGCAGCAAGGGCAGCGACTCCCTGGCCATCAGCTCAGTCCTGTTGGACTGGCCACCCTGGTGTGTGTGGGGGGGGAGGCCGGCTCTCCTGGCAGCCACACACTGTCTGGGAAGGAGGTGCAGACCCCAGCTTTCTCAGGCAAAGCAGGGTGGAAACATGGTCATGGCAGGCACTTGTGGGTTCAGGAACACCTGGGAAGTGGGGTCCCCAGGACTCCGAGTGGAGCCACAGGGGGGCGAAGGGGCGTGGTCTGCTGCCATCACTGGCGCCTCCGCTGGACCCTGGAGGAGCCGAGCAGGTGGCTGAGTGTGCCACCTGGGCGGCCCCCGCACAGCCACGCCTCCTTTTCCCACAGGCCTTTCGACACCAGGAAGTTGCATTACCCGTGGGTCTGCTGCCACCTCCGGCCTGGGAGCCCTGCAGCGCGGGTGAGGCCCTCGGCCCCCGCTCTTGTCCTTCCTGCCAGGAGGCCCCCAGCCCACCATGGAAGGTTCTGCCTCGGCCCGGTGTCTGAGCCTGCTCCCGGTCTGGGGCTTTCGCGGGGCCGGCGTGTGGGCAGCCACTGCTGGGCCCACCTCGGAAGCGCTGAGAGCCGTCTCACGGCTGCTGCACGGGGGCACGGCAGGTGCGGGGGCTGCGGGGTTCGTGCGGGGGGCCTCCTGGCCCTCGGGAACCTGGCCCCCGCCCAGCCTGGGCGCGGCTGCTGCCTCATGCTGAGTCACCCGCACGCAACCGCAGCCGCCCGGTGCGGTCCACACGGGCCTGGCCCCACCTTCGGGAACCCAGGGTGCTGGTTTTCCCACGGTCCACTGCCGGCTCAAGGGCCCTGCTGTCACCTCAGTAGGCCCCGGGAGCTCTGCCCAGGCTGGAAAAGCCGGTTCTACGCCTCTGAAGGCATCCCGGCCCCTACCCAAGGCCTCCGGTCCACAGGCAGGTCTCTCGGCCCACTTCCTGTCCACGCTGGAGTCTGGAGCCCTGGCTGCTTGGCTCACTGCTCTGGGCAGGGGGTGGGCGTGGGGGTGCTGCCTGGCCTGTGGACGGGGCGCCCTGGGACGCGGGCGGCCCCGGCGTCACCGTGCCCTGGCCTTCTCTGCTTTCCCGTTGTGCAGAAAGGGGCTGCGCAGAGGCTAACTTGGTCCTGGTCACTGGCCACGTCCTCCCTCTTCCGCTTCCTGGGACCAGGCTTCCAGATGTCATTGGCTCTGGGTGGACTGGGGGGACCGTGAAGGACCCTGCCAGAGCAGCCCCGCTCCGTGCCGGGCGGCAGCCCAGGAGGGCTGGCATGTGCACTCTCTTCCTTCACTGGGGAGCCCCAGGGCAGGGCCAGCCCGCATCCCCAGCACGGGGGTGGAGGGAGGTGCACCCTGGGGGTGTGGGAAGGCCCAGGTGAGCGGGGCGGGAGAAGCTGGGAAGGCGCTCACTGCCCGGTCCCAGGGGCCTGCGGCCGTTCCCACGCCGTGAGGTCCCACAGCAGCCGGCCCGCCCCAACTCTGCACTTCCGTGTTGTCGTTGCCATCGTTGCCATCGGGGACTGCCGGCAGGGCCGGGCCGGGAGGGCAGGCACCCCTGGGCCGGCTGCTGGCCAACTGAAGCAGTCCTGTGGACCTTCCGCCCTGCTCCACAGCCCCTCCCCGCCCCAGATCTGAACAGGGTGATGGGGAGAGCTGTTCTAGCCACGCTCTGCACTGACCGCCCAGGAGGTGTCCCTCAACCCCAGGAGGGCTGTGTGTGTGGAGAGGGGCCAAAGCGGACATGGCCATGCCGGGACACCTGGGCCCGGGCAGCCCGCGGTGGGAGCCCACAAGGTCCCTTCTGGGCTCTCCAGGAGCGTCTGTGTCCTCTGCCCAGGTGCCCACCTGGGTCCAGCAGCCACCCCCCTGGCCATCTGTGTGCCCGCAGGGGTACCAGCCCAGCTGGCACGGTCCAGTTGGGCCCTCCATGGCCCCTGGGAGCAGCCCTGGTCAGGCTGCAGGGGGTGGAGGGTGAAGCTGGATGGGAGCTTCCTGCGGCCGTACACTGGCCTGGGCTGAGGACAGCAGAGGCCACACTGGCTCAGGCGCCCAGACCCTCTCACAGACCCCCCCCCCCCCCGCCCTCGGCAGCCCCGAGGCTCCCAGACACACAGCATGGGGGCCGAAGGAGAGGCTGGGGCCTTGTGCCTTTGGAGGGCTGGCGGCCCGCTGGTGATGAGGACCCGGCCCGGTGACAAGCGTGTGTCCTGCGGCCTGCTGCCCTGGGAATTCTCACGGCCAGTTCTCCCTGCCCGTCAGGTGCTGAGCATAGCCAAGAAATCCAGGCCCAAGATGGGGAGGTAGACCGGCCTCGGGGCTTCTTTTTGTTTGTGCTAGTCCTAGAGCTTGAACTCACTGCCTGGGTGCTGTTTCTGAGCTTTTGTACTCAAGACTAGTGCTTTGAGCTACAGCACCATCTTTAGCTTTTTGGTAGTTAACTGGAGACAAGAGTCTCGTGGACTTTCCTGCCCTGGGTGGCGTTAAACAACGATACTCAGATTTCAGCCTCCTGTGTAGCTGAAATCCCAGGCGTGAGCCACCAGCGCCCAGCTCAGCCTGGGGGTTTCTGACCCCATGCCAGGGACTGAAGCCATGAAGAAGAGGAGGGTGAGTGACCCCAGAGGCCTCTGGGCTTTGCAGCTTGCGGCCTTCAGCCTGCGCTGGCCCCTGCACCCCCCCTTTGCAGGAAGGGTGCCTCGGAGAGGCTCAGGGGCAGTGTGTGGAAACTAGCTGGGCCGTCGCCAGCATCACTCCAGGCGGCTGCTAGGTGCTCTGAGCAGGGTCTGGACGTCCTTTCTGGACCCCTGGCCTCTCTTTGCCCAACACCTGGCCTGGCCCTGGCCGTGTGGAGAGGTCGCTGGGAAGGGGTCAGCCTGAGGGGGAGGCCGAGGCCTTCCCCCAGCAGGCCCAGACAGAGGACTTGGCTAAGAGGTGTGTGTGCCTCTCTCGGGAGATGGAGAACCTCATAGAACTGGGACACTGGGAGAAGCCGTGTCGGAGCAGTCCCCGTGATCAGGAGGAGTAGAAGAGGGTGCAGATGCACCCCGCCACCTGCTGCCCTGCGGAAGAGGGCACCTTCCCCACAGGGACACTCCTGCCCACCAGCCCTGCTGCTCACTCTGGGGGTGGGTGGGGGGTGAAGTTCTCTTGGTTCCCTGTGCTGCTGACCTGGGGTACTTACTGGACATTTGGTCCTTGTCAAGCCCCCTAGCTAGCTTTGACCCTAGCCTGGCTTGTCCACTCTGACCTGCCCCCGGGGGTTTTCTGACAAATGGTGCCAGGCCAGAGGTGTCCCCTGACACCTCGCTAGACAGGGCAGGACTGGGCTGGGGCCTGCTCCACACCTCACTCTGCCCTGCTGTCCAGGGAGCAGCTTGGGGCCTCGGGGTTGTCTGCCCTCAGGTCTCCTGAGCGTCCCTCACTAGGGCGGATCTTGGCTTGCACCTCTGACAGACACAGTCCCGTGCCAAAGGCTCCGCGAGCCAAGCCCTGTGTGGAGGAAGCATGGCCTGCTTCTCTCCCGTGGCAGGTCTGCGGCCAGGGAGGGCCCGGGCTGCTGGTGCGATGCGGCTTTCCTGTCACATGAGGCGTGCTGTCCCCCTCCTCCCTGGTGGCCTCCACACCCAGCGCTGGGAGGGAGCCTGCAGCCTGGGGCTGAGGATGGCAGACCTGGCGCGGCTCTGCCCTGTGCCCCCTGCCCCACCCCCTGGCCAGGAAGGGCAGTTCCCACGGCCCGGCCCTCCCCCTGCTGCCCGGCCCTTTGTGCGCCTGCACATTGTCTGCACAGACCAGTGGGGGAGGGGCCTGGGGGTCCTCCTCCCTGGTGGGAGGGTCTTCCTCCCTGGTGGGAAGGTTCTCCTCCCTGGTGGGGTCCTCCCTGGTGGGGTCCTCCTCCCTGGTGGGGTCCTCCCTGGTGAGGTCCTCCCTGGTGGGGTCCTCCCTGGTGGGGTCCTCCCTGGTGGGAAGGTCCTCTTTCCTGGTGGGAAGGTCCTCCTCCCTGGTGGGGTCCTCCCTGGTGGGGTCCTCCCTGGTGGGGTCCTCCTCCCTGGTGGGGTCCTCCCTGGTGGAGTCCTCCCTGGTGGGGTCCTCCCTGGTGGGAGGGTCCTCTTTCCTGGTGGGAAGGTCCTCCTCCCTGGTGGGGTCCTCCCTGGTGGGGTCCTCCCTGGTGGGAGGGTCTTCTTTCCTGGTGGGAAGGTCCTCCTCCCTGGTGGGGTCCTCCCTGGTGGGGTCCTCCCTGGTGGGGTCCTCCCTGGTGGGAGGGTCCTCTTTCCTGGTGGGAGGGTCCTCCTCCCTGGTGGGGTCCTCCCTGGTGGGGTCCTCCCTGGTGGGAGGGTCCTCTTTCCTGGTGGGAGGGTCCTCCTCCCTGGTGGGGTCCTCCCTGGTGGGGTCCTCCCTGGTGGGGTCCTCCTCTCTGGTGGGGTCCTCCCTGGTGGGGTCCTCCCTGGTGGGGTCCCCCAGAGGGTCGGGGCTCAGCCTGGACCCCGTGCTCCCTGAAGAAGGACCAGGCAGGTCAGGCTGCGCCATCCGGGACACCCAGGGCCTCTCTGCTTGGTGCGGGTGCGGAGCGCGCGGCCTTGGCGTGGGGCCGGACCCCAGCCCCGGGACGGGGGCGCCCGAGCGGCCAGACCGCGGCAGCGCAGGCCGGGCCCGCGGAGGGGAGGCCGGGCCGCGGAGGGGAGGCCGGGCCGCGGAGGGGAGGCCGGGCCGCGGAGGGGAGGCCGGGCCGCGGAGGGGAGGCCGGGCCCGCGGAGGGGAGGCCGGGCCGCGGAGGGGAGGCCGGGCCGCGGAGGGGAGGCCGGGCCGCGGAGGGGAGGCCGGGCCGCGGAGGGGAGGCCGGGCCGCGGAGGGGAGGCCGGGCCCGCGGAGGGGAGGCCGGGCCGCGGAGGGGAGGCCGGGCCGCGGAGGGGAGGCCGGGCCGGGCGCCCCTCCTCCTCCCCCTCCCCCGCCTCCCCGCGGGCCGCCGTTCCCAGGCGGGGGAGGGGCGGCGGCCGTGAGAACGCGCCGGGCCGGGCGCGTGGGAAAGCGGGGGAGGGGCGGGGCGCGCCTGGGAACGGCCCCGCCCCCGCCCGCCGGCCCCTCCCCGCCCGCCCTCCCCTCCCTGGCCCCTCCCCTCCCTGGCCCCGCCCCTCCCCTTCCCGCCCCTCCCCCTCCCGCCCCTCCCTTCTGGCCCCCCCCACCCCCCCCCACCCCCGCCTTTGAGCGCCACTCTCGAAGCGCCCTATTCAAAAGCAAACGGCCACCGCTTCCGCCTCCCCCCGCCCGCCCCGCCCGCCCCGCCGCGCGCCGGTGCCGGTGCCGCGTCTGGACTCTGCGCTGGCCGGGCGGGACCGGCGGGTCCCAGGGCGCGCGGGACGGGGCCTCTGCGGGGCGCGGGGACACGCAGGGCGCGGGGACACGCAGGGCGCGGGGACACGCAGGGCGCGGGGACACGCAGGGCGCGGGGGCACGCAGGGCGCGGGGGCACGCAGGGCGCGGGGGGCACACACAGGGGGCGGGGGGCACACACAGGGGGCGGGGGCACGCAGGGCGCGGGGGGCACACACAGGGGGCGGGGGCACACAGGGGGCGGGGGCACACAGGGGGCGGGGGCACACAGGGGGCGGGGCCACGCAGGGGGCGGGGGCACACAGGGGGCGGGGGCACACAGGGGGCGGGGCGGGCACACAGGGGGCGGGGGCACACAGGGGGCGGGGGCACACAGGGGGCGGGGGCACACAGGGGGCGGGGGCACACAGGGGGCGGGGGCACGCAGGGGGCGGGGGCACGCAGGGCGCGGGGGGCACACACAGGGGGCGGGGGGCACGCAGGGGGCGGGGGCACACAGGGGGCGGGGGCACACAGGGGGCGGGGCCACGCAGGGGGCGGGGGCACACAGGGGGCGGGGGCACACAGGGGGCGGGGCGGGCACACAGGGGGCGGGGGCACACAGGGGGCGGGGGCACACAGGGGGCGGGGGGCACACAGGGGGCGGGGGCACACAGGGGGCGGGGGCACGCAGGGGGCGGGGGCACGCAGGGCGCGGGGGGCACACACAGGGGGCGGGGGGCACGCAGGGGGCGGGGGCACACAGGGGGCGGGGGCACACAGGGGGCGGGGCCACGCAGGGGGCGGGGGCACACAGGGGGCGGGGGCACACAGGGGGCGGGGCGGGCACACAGGGGGCGGGGGCACACAGGGGGCGGGGGCACACAGGGGGCGGGGGCACACAGGGGGCGGGGGCACGCAGGGGGCGGGGCCACGCAGGGGGCGGGGGCACGCAGGGGGCGGGGGCACACAGGGGGCGGGGGCACACAGGGGGCGGGGCGGGCACACAGGGGGCGGGGGCACACAGGGGGCGGGGGCACACAGGGGGCGGGGGCACACAGGGGGCGGGGGCACACAGGGGGCGGGGGGCACACAGGGGGCGGGGGCACGCAGGGGGCGGGGGCACGCAGGGGGCGGGGGCACGCAGGGGGCGGGGGGCACGCAGGGGGCGGGGGCACGCAGGGGGCGGGGGGCACACAGGGGGCGGGGGCACACACAGGGGGCGGGGGCACGCAGGGGGCGGGGGGACACGCAGGGCGCGGGGACACGCAGGGCGCGGGGGCACGCAGGGCGCGGGGGCACGCAGGGCGCGGGGGCACGCAGGGCGCAGGGGCACGCAGGGCGCGGGGGCACGCAGGGCGCGGGGGGCACACACAGGGGGCGGGGGGCACACACAGGGGGCGGGGGCACGCAGGGCGCGGGGGGCACACACAGGGGGCGGGGGGCACGCAGGGGGCGGGGGCACACAGGGGGCGGGGGCACACAGGGGGCGGGGGCACGCAGGGCGCGGGGGCACGCAGGGGGCGGGGGCACACAGGGGGCGGGGGCACACAGGGGGCGGGGCGGGCACACAGGGGGCGGGGGCACACAGGGGGCGGGGGCACACAGGGGGCGGGGGCACACAGGGGGCGGGGGCACGCAGGGGGCGGGGGCACGCAGGGGGCGGGGGCACGCAGGGGGCGGGGGGCACGCAGGGGGCGGGGGCACACAGGGGGCGGGGGCACACAGGGGGCGGGGCGGGCACACAGGGGGCGGGGGGCACACAGGGGGCGGGGCACACACAGGGGGCGGGGGCACACAGGGGGCGGGGGGCACACAGGGGGCGGGGGCACACAGGGGGCGGGGGCACGCAGGGGGCGGGGGCACACAGGGGGCGGGGGCACACAGGGGGCGGGGGCACACAGGGGGCGGGGGGCACACAGGGGGCGGGGGCACACAGGGGGCGGGGGCACACAGGGGGCGGGGGCACGCAGGGCGCGGGGGGCACACACAGGGGGCGGGGGGCACGCAGGGGGCGGGGGCACACAGGGGGCGGGGGCACACAGGGGGCGGGGGCACACAGGGGGCGGGGCCACGCAGGGGGCGGGGGCACGCAGGGCGCGGGGGCACGCAGGGGGCGGGGGCACACAGGGGGCGGGGGCACACAGGGGGCGGGGCGGGCACACAGGGGGCGGGGGCACACAGGGGGCGGGGGCACACAGGGGGCGGGGGCACACAGGGGGCGGGGGCACGCAGGGGGCGGGGGCACACAGGGGGCGGGGGCACACAGGGGGCGGGGGCACACAGGGGGCGGGGCGGGGCACACAGGGGGCGGGGGCACACAGGGGGCGGGGCACACACAGGGGGCGGGGGCACACAGGGGGCGGGGGCACACAGGGGGCGGGGGGGCACACAGGGGGCGGGGGCACACAGGGGGCGGGGGCACGCAGGGGGCGGGGGCACGCAGGGGGCGGGGGGCACGCAGGGGGCGGGGGCACGCAGGGGGCGGGGGGGCACACAGGGGGCGGGGGGCACACAGGGGGCGGGGGCACACAGGGGGCGGGGGCACACAGGGGGCGGGGGGCACACACAGGGGGCGGGGGGCACACAGGGGGCGGGGGCACACAGGGGGCGGGGGCACACGGGGCGGGGGGCACACAGGGGGCGGGGGGCACACAGGGGGCGGGGGCACACGGGGCGGGGGGCACACAGGGGGCGGGGGCACACAGGGGGCGGGGCACACAGGGGGCGGGGGGCACACACAGGGGGCGGGGGGCACACAGGGGGCGGGGGCACACAGGGGGCGGGGGCACACACAGGGGGCGGGGGGGCACACAGGGGGCGGGGGGCACACGGGGCGCGGGGGCACACAGGGGGCGGGGGCACACGGGGCGGGGGGCACGCAGGGGGCGGGGGCACGCAGGGGGCGGGGGCACGCAGGGGGCGGGGGCACGCAGGGGGCGGGGGGCACGCAGGGGGCGGGGGGCACGCAGGGGGCGGGGGCACGCAGGGGGCGGGGGCACGCAGGGGGCGGGGGCACGCAGGGGGCGGGGGCACACAGGGGGCGGGGGCACACAGGGGGCGGGGGGGGCACACAGGGGGCGGGGGCACACAGGGGGCGGGGGCACACACAGGGGGCGGGGCACACACAGGGGGCGGGGGCACACACAGGGGGCGGGCACACACAGGGGGCGGGGGGCACACACAGGGGGCGGGGCGGGCACACAGGGGGCGGGGGGCACACACAGGGGGCGGGGCGGGCACACAGGGGGCGGGGCGGGCACACAGGGGGCGGGGGCACACAGGGGGCGGGGGCACACAGGGGGCGGGGCGGGCACACACAGGGGGCGGGGGCACACAGGGGGCGGGGGGCACACACAGGGGGCGGGGCGGGCACACAGGGGGCGGGGCGGGCACACAGGGGGCGGGGGCACACAGGGGGCGGGGGGCACACAGGGGGCGGGGGCACACAGGGGGCGGGGGCACACAGGGGGCGGGGGCACACAGGGGGCGGGGGGCACACACAGGGGGCGGGGGGCACACAGGGGGCGGGGGCACACAGGGGGCGGGGGCACACACAGGGGGCGGGGGCACACAGGGGGCGGGGGCACACAGGGGGCGGGGGCACACAGGGGGCGGGGGCACACAGGGGGCGGGGGGCACACAGGGGGCGGGGGCACACAGGGGGCGGGGGGCACACACAGGGGGCGGGGGCACACAGGGGGCGGGCGCACACAGGGGGCGGGGGGCACACAGGGGGCGGGGGCACACACAGGGGGCGGGGGGCACACAGGGGGCGGGGGCACACAGGGGGCGGGGGCACACAGGGGGCGGGGGGGGCACACAGGGGGCGGGGGCACACACAGGGGGCGGGGGGCACACAGGGGGCGGGGGCACACAGGGGGCGGGGGCACACAGGGGGCGGGGGGCACACAGGGGGCGGGGGCACACAGGGGGCGGGGGGGCACACAGGGGGCGGGGGCACACAGGGGGCGGGGGGCACACAGGGGGCGGGTGCACACAGGGGGCGGGGGGCACACAGGGGGCGGGGGCACACAGGGGGCGGGGGGGGGCACACGGGGCGGGGGTACACACAGGGGGCGGGGGCACACAGGGGGCGGGGGCACACAGGGGGCGGGGGCACACACAGGGGGCGGGCACACACAGGGGGCGGGGGCACACAGGGGGCGGGGGCACACACAGGGGGCGGGGGCACACACGCAGGGCAAGGAGGGGGGACGTGGGGCCGGCGCGGGGCCTTCGGGTGGCCCCAGAGGGCACAGGGCTGGCCTCCGCCCAGGCCCTCCCCTGAGTGCTGGCCGGGCCTCTGCCAGGCCTAAGGCCGGGGGTTCCGGAGGCTGAGCCCTGGGCAAGGCGGCACCGCTTCCACCAGAGCCGCCAGGACGCCCGTCCCGTGGAGGCTGAGTCACCCCAGGCCCCAGGCCCCGCAGGCCGCCCCAGCTCTCGGCCTTCCAGTGTGGAGCCCAGAGAACGCTGGCTGAGCCAGGGTCAGAGCTGGCCAGGGCCTCCCTCCTGCCACCCAGCTACTCAGGAGGCTGAGAGCTGAGGACCAAGGTTCTAAGCCAGCCTGGGCAGGAAAGCCCGTGAGACTGATCTCTAAAGAACAACCAGGAAACTGGAAGTGGAGCTGTGGCTCAAGTGGTAGAGACAGCCTTGAGCCAAAAGGGCTCAGGGACAGCGCCCGGGTCCCCTGCAAGCCCATGGCAAAAAAGAAAAACATAACAAGAAGTAAAAGCTGTCTGTGGCTGTCTGAACCAGTGCTGACAGGCGCGCTGCTCGGTGCCCCGTGCCCCACCCGAGTGGCCAGCTCCTGAGGCTGTGGCGGCTGGACCGGCTCAGGAGAATGGCTAGCACTCAGACCTCTGAGGGAGCCAGGCCAGGCCAGACACCGGTCAGCACTGCCCAGCACCCCTGGGTGGTGCAGCAGGAACCCCGCAGAGATGGTGTGTTGGACAGGCTGGCTGGCGCACCCCAGGGCAATCTGGAGGCAGCTTTGGCATTTTGGAAGGGTCAGGACTGCCACAAGCTGGGAAAAGAAACTGGAAGGAGGGCCAGGCGCCAGTGGCTCACGCCTATCATCCTAGCTACTCGGGAAGCTGAGATCTGAGGACCAGAGTTCAAAGCCAGCCCAGGCAGAGAAGCCCATGAGACTCTTATCTCCATTAAATCACCAGAAAACTGGAAGTGGCGCTGTGGCTCAAGTGGTAGAGCGCTGGCCTTGAGCTGAAGAGCTGAGGGACAGCGCCCAGGCCCAGAGTTCAAGCTCCATGACAGACACAAATAAAAACCCCAAAAAACTGAGAGGAGAGGAGCTGTGGGGGAGGAGCTGGGGGAGGACAGGAGCTGGGGGAGGACAGGAGCTGGGGGGGAGGAGCTGGGGGAGGAGAGGAGCTGTGGGGGAGGAGAGGAGCTGGGGGAGGAGAGGAGCTGGGGAGGACAGGAGCTGGGGGAGGACAGGAGCTGGGGGAGGACAGGACCTGGGGGAGGACAGGAGCTGGGGGGGAGGAGAGGAGCTGGGGGAGGACAGGAGCTGGGGGGGGAGGAGCTGGGGAGGAGAGGAGCTGTGGGGGAGGAGCTGGGGGAGGAGAGGAGCTGGGGGGGAGGAGCTGGGGGAGGACAGGAGCTGGGGGAGGACAGGAGCTGGGGGGGAGGAGAGGAGCTGGGGGAGGACAGGAGCTGGGGGGGAGGAGCTGGGGGAGGAGAGGAGCTGTGGGGGAGGAGAGGAGCTGGGGGAGGAGAGGAGCTGGGGGAGGACAGGAGCTGGGGGGGAGGGGCTGGGGGAGGAGAGGAGCTGGGGGGGAGAGGAGCTGGGGGAGGAGAGGAGCTGGGGGAGGAGAGGAGCTGGGGGAGGACAGGAGCTGGGGGGGGAGGAGCTGGGGGAGGAGAGGAGCTGGGGGAGGAGAGGAGCTGGGGGGGAGAGGAGCTGTGGGGGAGGAGCTGGGGGAGGACAGGAGCTGGGGGGAGGACAGGAGCTGGGGGGGAGGAGCTGGGGGAGGAGAGGAGCTGTGGGGGAGGAGCTGGGGGAGGAGAGGAGCTGGGGGAGGAGAGGAGCTGGGGGAGGAGAGGAGCTGTGGGGGAGGAGCTGGGGGAGGACAGGAGCTGGGGGAGGACAGGAGCTGGGGGGGAGGAGCTGGGGGAGGAGAGGAGCTGTGGGGGAGGAGCTGGGGGAGGAGAGGAGCTGGGGGAGGACAGGAGCTGTGGGGGAGGACAGGAGCTGGGGGGGAGAGCTGAGGGAGAGGAAGTGGGAGAGGTGGGGGGAGCTGAGGGAGGAAGAGCTGGAGAGAGGAGGGGGGAGGAGGAGCTGGTGGGAGGGGACCCTGGGCGGCAGGGCAGAGGCACAGAGCCCAGGAAGCCCTGCCCTCGGCAAGTGTTTCCTCTCTACTAGTCTGGCCAGCATGCATCACCCACCAGAGGATCCTGAGGACAGTCTACGGGTCAGTGGCTGGGGCTGCGCACAGGTCAGACCTGGGCCGCTGGGAAGCGGAGAGGCCTGCTGTGCCCTGGGCTCAGGACTGCTAGCAGCCTGGGTGCCCAGGGTGTGCTGGGGTGGCCAGTCTGGCCTCCTGGGGGCTCTGAAACTGCTGTGCTACCTGCACCCACCAGGCCCCAAACCGGCTGGAACCAGCCCTGTGCTTGTTCACTGTAAGGAGCCTGTCCCTCCCCCACGCTGTGTGTGTATATGTGTGTGTGGGGGGGGAGGTCAGGGAGGGTGGGGGCCCTGGCCGACTGCTTCCTGTCCGTCTCTCTGTCTGGGATGGCTGTCCGGCCCGCCCTGGCTCTGGCCCTGGCCCTGGGCGTCAGCAGGCACGGCCAGCCTCCTCGGTGTCCGACAGACCCTGACCACAGTCACTGCATGCTGTGGCCTTCGGAGGACCCGGGCTGCTGCTCTGGGATCCTGTGGGCCCCGTGGCTGGCTGGGCTGGCTGGCCTCTGGGGGCGCCTGCCCCTGAGACCTGTCCCGCTGGGCCAGCCTGCTCCCGCCACGGGGAGGGCCGAGGGCCAGAGAACACAGATGCCGCCCGGTCATAAGGCGCTCACATTCAGGATTTAAAAAAAAACACAAGTTCTTTGATAAAACATTTTCCCATGGTGGACAGCACGGGGAACGTCCCTCCAGTGGGTGGGCTTGAGGCCAGCTGCTACCCTACTGTCTCCGTCTAGGGTGCCTGACCCCTCCTTACGGTGGACCCCCCTCTCCCCCTCACAGTGGACACCCTCCCCCTCCCCCTCACAGTGGACACCCTCCCCCCTCCCCCTCACGGTGGACACCCTCCCCCTCCCCCTCATGGTGGACACCCTCCCCCTCCCCATCACGGTGGACACCCTCCCCCTCCCCCTCACAGTGGACACCCTCCCCCTCCCCATCACGGTGGACACCCTCCCCCTCCCCCTCACGGTGGACACCCTCCCCCTCACGATAGACACCCTCCCCCTCCCCCTCACAGTGGATACCCTCCCCCTCCCCCTCACGGTGGACACCCTCCCCCTCCCCATCACGGTGGACACCCTCCCCCTCCCCCTCACAGTGGACACCCTCCCCCTCCCCCTCACGGTGGACACCCTCCCCCTCACGATAGACACCCTCCCCCTCCCCCTCACAGTGGATACCCTCCCCCCTCCCCCTCACAGTGGACACCCTCCCCCTCCCATCACGGTGGACACCCTCCCCCTCCCCCCTCACAGTGGACACCCTCCCCCCTCCCCCTCACAGTGGACACCCTCCCCCTCCCCCCCACGGTGGACACCCTCCCCCTCCCCCTCACGGTGGACACCCTCCCCCTCCCCCTCACAGTGGACACCCTCCCCCTCACGATAGACACCCTCCCCCTCCCCCTCACAGTGGACACCCTCCCCCTCCCCTCAGAGTGGACACCCTCCCCCTCCCCCTCACAGTGGACACCCT